>NW_027491854.1:165000-310000 GCF_021521415.1 Bidens hawaiensis | reverse complement strand
TGTTCTATGTATGCTTCGGAACACACCTATGTTCCTAATTTAGAACGACTTTGTGCCAGGAATCTCGATCACACATACTCGTAAATATCTTTCCCTCACTAAAATCGATCTCTCAGTCTTATTTAAACATATATATGACTGCCTAACTGTTATGATGGCCTATTTAAAAAAGCAAAAATGAATAAGGTGTTGTTTGCTCTTTTAGAGATAAAATATTTGCAGTCTGTGGATCACATCTGCAAAAAAGGTGAACCAAAACTCTTTAGTTTGCAAAAGGAATACTGTTTTTTAACGTTTGCATACTTACTGCTAAAATAAACTAAACTTTCTACAAAAAAACTAATAATAATTCAACAAATCAATTTCTAAAAACTAATAAGAATTCAACAAATCAATTCTAAAGACTAATAAGAATTCAACAAATCAATTTTTACCAAAATAATAATAATAATAATAATTCAAAAATCAATTTTTAAAAACCAACAATAATTTAACAAATCAATTACCTGTAGTTGGGATGTGCGTCAGGGCGTTAGACATGAGGCGGGTGGGAATGGCGGAGGTGCGGTAGGAAGGGTGGTGGTGGCATGGGGTGGTCGGCGTTAGCGTAGGGCGCCCGACAGAGGCAGAGGAGGGGTCGGAGGTGTGACGATGGAGAGGAGAGGGGTGGAGGGGTTACTAAGGTTTCTAGAAAGTGTTTGATGAATATGATAGGATATGAGATGGGAAGAGTTTAAAAGATCTTAGAAACTTATGGTTCAAGTTTTTTAATGAAAGGTCTTTCGAAAAATAAACACATTGCAGACTTAAACGTTTGTGTGTGGTCTGCGCGATGCAAATAAAAATAGAGAACGAAGTAACTAGAAAGGTTGTTAGAATCGCCTTCTTCTAAAGGGATCATCTAGAAAGCGAGTCGTTTTGATTTGAATATATTAAATAATGATGACATTGATCTTATGGGTATCCAATTTTTTTGGTAAGATGGGTATCATTTTTTGTAAGTTGATTCACATATTAAACCTAACAATTTATCCATTTTCCATAAAGGAGCCGAATGAAACCAAACTTTCATGTTCGGTTTTGAATTATAGACATTCAAAATGATGAATCAACGTCGACTATAACCCCTAGCCTTCCAAGCTAATGATGCGGGTTCAATTCACGCTACCCGCTCTCTCTCCTTTTATTTTAGTATGTTATCTTACTATATTTTCACTATTTAATTAAAATAGAAGGCAAGGATATAACCAAGCATTGATGTTCCTCACCATATTCATTGAATCTAAAAATTCGGATTTACTTAAATGGGATATCTTTGTACGTCCAGTTTTTGTGTATATCATTGGCTCGAACTACATGCAAAGTGCGATATCTTTGTTATCCATCTAAATGTTATTACAACATTACAAATAAAATTGAATGACTTAGTCATTTTTACCTTTTTGTTAATGTCATAGATGTCTTCAATGTGGGTATTGGACTCTTCCAATGACTCATATTTGTAAACTTTAAGTTTCGTGCACCACATCAACTTACTCATATTTTTCTTTGAATAGACAATAAAACTTAAGAATATGATAAAAACTCACGTAATAGTGGTTGCCTTTAGCACAAATGGCTAATTCCTCAATCTTTATATTTACTATAATTTAACGTTCTCTAGCTTCCTCAGAAAGATGTTGGTGAACAAAATAAATTCAGTTTTGACTCGATTTTAACCCAAAACCAAAACCATTCTCATTCTTGCACACCCATACATGTTGGCACAATCATGTAACTTGTGTAACTGAGCAAAACGATCGCAAACGCCTAACTGTGGATCATACCGAGAGGCTCCTGCTTTTAACATTTTTTCCTGCATATTCAAGTTTTATATATTAGTCGTATTATATTTTTTAGTATACATATGACCATAACGAATGAGATTACCTGTATAAAGATATCATCACAGTAAACTTCCAACAGATAATAGTTGTGGTTATACAAAGAGAGCATAGATCGTCAAGAATTTACCGGCGATTGTCGATTTGCATTGTGTCAGTGGGTCATTAGTCTTTAGTTTATCGTGTTTGTAATAAAACTACTGTTCGTTATGTTTGTTTTTGTTTAGGCGAACTTGCTGTGAAGTTTTGTTATAAGCGATGTTAATAAAATGGGCGAAGTTAGGGACAACTTCGCCTAGGGATGTTAGGCGAAGTTGTCGTTCTTATATAACCTAACTTGGCCGTAGGGTTTGGGTGGTTTTTGGAGATAACTTCTAAACGCTTTGGTTTTTACGTGTTACGAGCACTGTGTTGCTAATAACATATAAGCATTTGAGTTACTTGTTTGCTCATTGTTCGTTTCCGATTCTTATATTCGTATACACTCGTAATCTTATACAAAGAAGATTCCGCACCCTTTTTCTTCGAGATATTCCTGTGAAGATCCGGCTGAGAACCTACAAAAGAGATGCTAGAAAGTGTCGGACTATAAACTCATATAACATTTGTAACAAAATATTTGTTAGCTAATTATTAACAAAATTTTCACTTACAATACAATATTGCAATATTAATACAATATTGCAATATTAGTTTACTAACAAGAACTTACTTGTTGGTCTTTATCCCATAAATGCTCTTTGGGTGGATGTTTTGTTGGATGGATTGGAGGATGTGCAACAATGATACAATATTCTAACAAATCGGATACTTCACCATCTTCCTGTATGAGTTATTTGCAATAACGATCTCAAAGGGGATTACTTTCTTGTGCTCTTAGAATATGCTAGAACCATAGAAAATATATTAGCAATAAGAATCATATCATAAGACCAAAGGACAACAATAAAAACTAAATCGCCAGCCTCCTACTTATTACTCTTGAAAAAGGACAGAAAACAAATGTTCATAATACTCAAAAACATGGAAGAAATCTTAAATAAATAAGACACCTTCCTAATAGAAAAACATTGTATTCCATATTTAAGAGATGTCCCACCCTAAATTTTATTCTTTCCCGTATTTGTTACAAGTATAACTACAAGGACCTAATATGCCAAGTATTGATTCTATAGTTTGGGTCATTTATGTAATACTTGTAAGTATGAGGACTGTTTGTGTCATGTTAATAATTTGTTAGCTGGTTAGTTGATTGTATCGGTTTAAGTAACAAAGTTGGCAATTGAATAAACTAGCTAAGAGTTTGATGATTTCTTCTCTAGACTTTCTAATTTCTGTTAGCTATCAGAATTAATCAATAGTATACAATCACACCCACAAAGAAAAGTAAGAAAAAAAGTATACAATGGCCGCTAGCTGACCCAACCTACTCGTGCGAAGCCCTAATGGGCATCCAAGTATCCCTGGCTTCGGGGAAAACCCACCCATCCGAAGGCCCACTTGTGTTAAAACCTGGACACCCTTAGGATCATCGGACTAGAGATCGCAAAGATCTCAGTCTTCCTTCACTAAGCCACTCATTTCTGGGTTTTTTTTATTTTGTTTGTAAGTTTGTTTTTTGTTACCACTTTCGAATTAGGGGCTCAATTGACCAATATTTAATCCCTAGAGTTGTTTAAAATTATCAAACCTAACAAAATATTCAATTCTTTTTTTTATTCGATTTCTTTGGGCAATAATCTTGTTTATTGCAAACTTAATCGGTCAATATTAAGTCTTAAATGAAAGTTCTTGTGGTGGAAGAATTTTTGGATTGATTTGTTTGGTGTTAATGTTATTGATTTCATTTCTTGTTTGTTATCCTATAAAGATCTCACGTCAGGAAAAAAATTGTTTGTTAATAAATGTGTTTGTTTTATATGAGTTTTTGATAACTCATATAAAAGACTCGGCACTCGGGGAGTACTCGAAGAGTACTCGGAAATGGTAACTAGAAAGAAAATTAAATTTTAGATAATTATATATATGTCAAATATCAGAAGTTTACTAATATTTATAACAAAATAAGTGAATATCAATATAAATAAAATAAACACATTTTTTAATACTAAAATCATTAGGTAAAAAAATTGATGTTCTTTTCTTAACATTATAGAAATATGAATTATGTTTTACTTTTTAAGTCAAAATCAGCCCAAGTTAACCGACTAGATGTGGTTTCGGCTGAAGTTGACAAATTTTGATCGGTCCTTAATAATTAAGCGGAGTTAAAGAAACTTTTCTCGGCACCATACCTTGTAGCGAGTACTCGGACTTGTAGACCTACTTTTACAACATTGATCTTGGTTTATGATTTGTTTTCTTTATTTTATGGTATTCTATATTTTTTTTTTAACCACGAAGAAACAGATAATTGGAGACGTAATCACTCAATGGTCATTATTAAGTTTAAACTAGAAAACAAATAAAGGAATACAAATTATAGGAATAAAAGACATGTTATAAGGTATAAACCTGTATCCAATTCATTAACTATCTACAACATAAACTTCTTTTTCAATATGTCCAAAAAAAATATTCAATACATTAACGATACCATTATAACTCGAGTGCGATTCATCTCCAACAATAAACGCATGAACGTTGTCCCCGATTCTATCCAACTACAAGCGGGTTCCTTTTTAATCATATTCTTACTCAACATGCGTCTCACATTTGCTGCATCTTTATATCTTCCAGCAGAAGAATATATGTTCGATAACAAAACATGCGCACCAACATTATCGCTATCAAACTCGCATATATGCATAACCACCTTTTCAGCCAATTCAACGTTCTTGTGGACCCCACAAGCAGCTAGCAACGGTAACCAAGCACCAACTGTTTTATTTTCTGGCATACTGCATATGAGCCCAAAAGCGCCCTCTAATCTCCCTGCCCGGCCCAAAAGATCCGCCACACAAGCATAATGCTCAAAGTCAGGTACTATTTCATAATCATTGACCATTCTGTTAAAAAAAGTCAAACCTTCATTGACCATTCCTGCATGACTACAAGCAGTCAAAACCGCCACAAAAGCCAGAGTTTGGTATAAAACCTTCCATTTCCATTTGCTTGAATAAAGAGATGGCATCATGAGCATAACCATGTGAAGCGCATCCCATTATCATGGCGGTCCACGACACCAAATCATGACGTTTCATGCCATCGAAAACACGTTCTGCAAGCTTGATGTCACCACATTTAGCATACATGTTAACAAGTGAGCTCGATATAAACATATTATCATCAAAACAATGCCTAATTATGTACCCGTGAAGTTGTTGTCCTAACGGTAAACTGGTTAAGTGTGCACAAGCAGGAATAACGGTGGAAAATAAAACTGGGTTCGGTTTAATATTATCACTCAACATTCGCCTAAACAATCTTAATCCCTCATCAAATAAACCATTTTGCACACATGCTGTAATCATAGAGCACCACGAAACACAATCCTTTTCAGGTAATGAACAAAATAACCGATACGAATGTTCCACCATATTGCACTTTGCATACACATCAGTCAATCCGCTTGTAATGAACCCGTTTCTTTCAAGCCCGTGTCTTATTCCATACCCATGGATCTCTTTTCCCTTCCAAACATCCATATGTCCCGCAACAACTGGAAGAACATTCGATAACGTAAACGCATCGGGCTTCAACGTAGCGTAATTATACATCTCCCGAATCATCATCATAGCTTCGTTGTACATATTATTTTGCGCATATCCCAAAATAAGTGTGTTATACGAAACCAAATCTTTCCCCGGCATTGTTTCGAAAACTTTTATCACACTTCGCATCTGCACGTTTCTTTGATCTTGATTGTTACTCACTTGATTCAAAGCACTTGGGTTTCGACAGTTTTCACTAACTTTGTTGTATGCTTCATAAATGTCATCATTATTATGTCCACTAAACCTCTGCACATTTCTTCGTTCTCGATCACTCATTTCATTCAAAGCACTCGGCGTTCGACAGTTCCGACTAATATCCGTACATGATTCATAACTTATATTATTATTATAACTATTATGATCCAACTTTCTCTCAGGGCTTTCATCAAACTCCTGGCGTGCACTACCTCTCTGCAACTTGGAATACATACTCAGCAACGCATTTCCAACAAAAACATCAAACTCCAAGCCGACCCGAATAACAGACCCATGAAGAGCTTCTCCAAACTTAAACCACATCAAATGGGTGCAAGCTTTTAATACGGAAGGGAAGACATTGTGGTCTGGGTGTATTCCCATGGCTCGCATTCAGACGAAACATTTTAAAGAATGGAAGAAACAAGCGTTGGATGAGTAGCATTTGATGATTGATTTCCAAGCTTCAAGTGAAGATGAGTAAGGGAGATTTTTTATTATTTGAGCATGGATTTGTTTGGCTTGTGATTCCATTGAAACAAATGTTGAAATGTGCACAGTCTTTAGTTATCCCCTGAGATGAAAATTTAAAAGTTTAATTATCGCTATTAGATCTCATAATGTCTTTCAATATTAGTATGAAAAAACTCATTGAATAATTTTAGCATTCCACCATGATATATAATCATTAATTGACTAAATTAAACTAGTAATATTCATACATGAAGCTTAGAAATACATACATCACAATGACGCTCGATTAAGGCTTCCACTGGCCTGAGTCGTCGTCTTCTTCATCTTAACATACTACACAAAAGAAACAAAGCAGACCTGCAAATATTAGTTGTAGAACACACTAGAGATGAGAGAATGAGTTTATTCTTAGCTTAAATCAACTCCGGGTAACAAACCCTCCCTTATTCCGCAGACGACCGGTGACCGAGACGGTGGTCGATCGTCAGATGAGAGAATAACGGTGGTTTTGAATTTGTGTTTTCAGTGATTTTGGAGTGAGTTGAAGGGGTAATTTATTGTGCGTGAGGAGGTTATTATTGGCCGGAGGATAAGTTAAATTGTCTCCTTGTTTTCTTTTTTACTTTACTGACCACCAACAAATACACAGCTACCAATATATCAATAATAAACTTTATTATTATAATAAGACAAAATGGCAAAACAGGTCCTTTATGTTTGCACGGTTTTTCAATTGACATCCTTTAGCAAACTTAATGGCAGAAAACGTATTTCATGTTTCAAATTCTGTTCACGTTACGTCCTTTGGTACTAACACAGTTAAGTATTTTCGTTAAACCTGGTCATGTGCAAGGCACATAAGGGCAGTGTGGTCATTTTACCCCTTTAAGGATTGTTTGTGTAATTAGACTAAAGATTTGACCTTTTGAAAAAAATACTCATCTCTCTCTCTCTCATCCCACCAATCTTCATCCTCTGACGACTATTAAATCCGACCACCTGACCACCACAATCACCGCTGCCTGACCATGCCACTGTCACAACAGGCCATCAACGCCACATCTCCGTCTATGCTTTCTTTCTCATCCACAACCAACACCAAGCATCACCGCTACCCCACCCCAACTCTTCAGCGACTGCGCAAATCTGACGTCAATAAATCACCACCACAACTTAAAGATGTCGGCGACCACCAATCACCGCCACGTTCAGACCTTCTCTATCCTCTCTCCCTCCCTCTCTCTCTCTCTTTCATCCCAAAAATCAATCAATGGCTCAGAAGATAGAGATAGAAGAAACTGAGCCGAAACCCTAACCTTATGCTCACCGTCAATCTCCGACCGTATATCCGATCTCAAATCCACCGTTACCGTTGACTTTCATCCTAACTCCGCCATCGTGCCGGAAACTGAAATCGAAACCTCAGATCTGTCCAGAACACGACGGTTTGAGGTGGCGGTTGCGAGCGCGTGCCCAGTCCTAAGCGGCGCGTGGTGAATCGATGCTTAAGTTGCAACGGAAGGTTGGATTGATTGGATTCAGGTGCCGTTGCGGCGACATGTTCTGCTCCGAGCTCCGTTACTCCGGTGGCTAGTGGTGGTTGCGCGGGAGAAAGTGATGGTGTTGGCATGTGGTGGCTGGTGGTGGTTGTTTAGTAAGTCTGTATGTTGAAGAGAGAGAGAGAGAGAGAGAGAGAGAGAGAGGGTCAAAATGTTATTTAATAAATAAATATGTAAAGTTACAAAAATACCCTCATGTGCCTTGCACATGACCAGGTTTAACGAAAATACTTAACTGGGTTAGTACCAAAGGACGTAATGTGAACAGAATTTGAAACATGAAATATGTTTTCTGCCATTAAGTTTGCTAAAGGACGTCAATTGAAAAACCGTGCAAACATAAAGGACCTGTTTTGCCATTTTGTCTTATAATAAATTCCTAAAAGTATTGTCATTTAGTGCACCGGTATTAAATTAATGTTGGTTTCATTAGGGGGGGGGGTGTGGAAATCTCCTCACACACCCCACCCAATTAAATTGTGTCACATCACCGACCCTAAATCCATCACATTTTGATGGAATTTGGTAGGAGTGGTGTGGTGTGATAGGTTTTGGTATACATATATATATATATACTAGTTTTTATCCCCCGTATTACGGGGGTTGTTTTATATTGTTGTTATAATATTTATTTATTTTTTGTATTTATATTTTTTTATTGTATGAAAGTTAATAATATACTTATGGTTTGATAATAAATTGTTTGACAAATAAATGAGATGTTATAACCCGGTTTAAAAGCTATATGGTTTTGATGAGACCCAAGACCCGTTTATTTTTTTTTACTATGAATTTGGTTTTTTAATTATAAATAATATTTATGAAAATTAATAATATATTTATGGTTTGATGAGACCCAAGACCCGTTTATTTTTTTTTACTATCAAATTGGTTTTTTAATTTAAATAATATATATATCTTTTTTAAAATAAATAAGATATTATTTTTTTATTATGTCCTATTTTATAGGATTTTTACATATATAATTTGGTGAGAATAATAATTTTTAATTTAATGAGATGTTATAACCCGTTTAAGAAATATCTGGGTTTGGTAAGACCCATACCCATGAATTCGGGTCAAATGCATGAGAAGTCTTCATTTAAAAATCAAGCAAATCCGGTGTCTCCAAAAAAAGGGGAAGCAACCACATCGCGACACGTAGGATTTTTATGTCTTCGTTTATATATATTATAGATATAGGTTTTTGTGTGAGTGAGAGGAGTGTATTTGGGGTATATATATATATATATATATAGAGAGAGAGAGAGAGAGAGAGAGAGAGAGTTCCATCACTCAAACCCACTTAACGCGTGATGGCCATCACGCGTGATGGTTTTCCTATCACGCACCACCCCCTCCCCCCCCCCCCCCCCTTACGGTACCAACACTAAACCCAAAAAATAAATAAGTAAACATATTCAGAATGGTATCGGCATTTGTATAACGTATAGATTCGTTACGATTCCGATACTAAACCCAAAACTAAATTAGTAAAAACGTTTTAATAGTAATGGAAATTAGTAAAAACGTTAATATCGTATAGATTTGTTACGGTCCTGGTATTAAACTCAAAATAAATGAGTCAACCAGTTACGTCGTTACAGGTAGAAGCATAAAAAGTCGAGTTAAACTAAAACAACGCTAAATTCGACCTTCACACGATTACATGACTCTGAAGCTCAATTGAGCTTTTATATTTTCGAATTGAGCTTGAGCTTCGAGTTTTGATTTCTACTTGCCTCGATGATCATGATTAAAACCCTAATGAGTAAGAAATGTTAGTATTCATTAAATAATTATATTTAATATTGTTATTCATTCTCTATTTTCCATATACCATAATTATATAAAACATATACCAATACTAGAGAATAGGGACAAATTTTTCCCTGGATACTTATGCATGTATTTATACCACCAATACCCGTATCAACTAAGCATATTCATTACAGATACGGATACAAGTATTTAGATATTTGTTATCCGTCTAGAATATGTTTTATTGGGAACTTTCATAGTATTGTTTACTCAAATATTATGGTTTATTGGTTTTATTTTTGGTTTTGATAGTATGTTTCGGTTAAGGTATTATGCTTTCTTGAATGTTG
This sequence comes from Bidens hawaiensis, assembly GCF_021521415.1. Taxonomy (NCBI): domain Eukaryota; kingdom Viridiplantae; phylum Streptophyta; class Magnoliopsida; order Asterales; family Asteraceae; genus Bidens; species Bidens hawaiensis. Next base: position 300,062 of record NW_027491854.1, on the reverse strand, counting down.
GTAGTGTACCATTACCCATACCGATTCAGTTTATTTGTTACTCGTTTTAATAGAAATATCATGATCATTGGAGATTTGGAAAAAAACAAAATAAAATGATACCAAAGCGGGTACCATACCGTATCAATAAATTTGGCATTATATGATACTCATAACTCTTATTGTTACATGTACATGTACAGTGCCAATATATGATACTCATTCCTAAATGATAATATACAAGGTAAAACTGTGAACCAAAACAAATCATCAAGGCTCAAAAGCCTTTACAAGCCGAGGATATCTTGTTACATTATAATAGATATATTCGTCTCCTCTCTCATAAGACCCCGTAAAATTTATTGTTCAATGAAAGTTTTATATAATTTACTATAAAACGAAAAACGATTACAATAAAGTGACAGGCAAACGGGCAACAAGTTGCGCCGCAACCCCCTTAATATGAATGCTCATTAGCTCTCCGGCGTAATATGAATGCTCTCCGGCGTATTCAAGGGCATCGTCCGTTACCAGCATTAAATCGCTCCTTCAAGAGGCCGTTCAATTCAGGCATCAGTTTCATTTGTAAACACGCCACAAACCCTACTTCCAGCCTTATTTCTATCAACCTCCCTTGGGCTACCAGCGTCCCTAATTGATATAACGTATTCATCTTCTTCCTTCTACAAAATCTCTTCATTTGCAATCATCATCTAAATCTCCAGGTTTGCTTCATCCTCTTTCATATCGTTTTTATTGTGTTCGAGTTTAATTCTGTTTTGCGAAGCTATGATTCTTAATCTGTAATTGTGATTGTAAGTTTTCAGTGAGATTTTGAATTGAATTTGCACAAGCAACTTACACACACTACTTTCATAAACTGAAATCAATGTAATTTGAGCCTTATTTGCACCGGAATCAACTAAATTTTTTATTTAAATGGATTACATTAACCATAATAACTATGAATATGTGTGTTATTTCTGTTTGTATTGATGAAGATTCAGAAAACAAGAAAGTGAAGCTTTGTCTGGTTTCAATTTCTTTGGAAATTCTGAATTATATGTTCCCTTCTAATTGATTCTTATATGAGTGTTCTTGGTTTATGGGTACATATATTTGAAAGGATAAATATGTTATCTATATCTATACTTTCTATGTCTATACTATCCTATATTATAAAGCATGACAGAGGGATGATGTAAGAACTTTCTAAAGGGCGATCTTGTCCATACAACCTTATCATTAAACATTAAGGCGGTATCATTATCATTAACCGGTTTAAATTCGTTTGCAGTTTCATGAGCTAAAAGTAGGCAATAAGTAAGAGTGTATTGGCCTCTACCATTAACACACAATTCAATTACTTTAATCATTCACCATTAACACAACAATCAATTCCGATCGGTTTCAAGGTTGGTTTTGAATTTAGATATTTGAAAATCAGGCCAATTTTATACTTTCTTGTTTGTCTGTAGGTTGTGAAACTGGCCCAAGAATTTGTGAAAATGTTTCACCTCTTCACAGGTTGTGAATACTGCCCAACTTTTTTTTACTTAATGCATAGATTCTACTACTATTTGTTTGTTATATTATTCAATGCTACTTTTGTGTTTTTGATGTGTTCATTGCAGTGAATAAGGCACGAGGATCAATAAATTGAAGGTTTCACCCTGGTTAGATCTTATTGCACTACATGTTGTTGGAACATTCATTTGGAGAATTAGAGAATTTACTTTTTTGTTAATTTATTAAACACCTATATTTATGTACTTTTATATTATGATTCCATGTTGAAATATGAATGCACTTGCAGGTTTTTGATGCAAGATTTGAATTTGAACCAAAAACTATTAAAAAATGGAGCGTCTTGCGTTAACCACGTTGAATAGAGGATGCAACCGGTTCAGTCAACTCATATTATGCTTAAAAATGGTACTTTACTGTTACACATTTTCTTATATATACTTAAGGGTGCAAACGAGCCGATCTGAGGCCGACCTTGAAAAACTATGGTATATAAAATTATGACAAAATTAACTACTATAAAAATATGTATGTATATAAGATTGTGACAAAAATAATCAAATATGATATATTATGCTATATATAACAATTATAAAGAAAATATAGATATAGGTATATTTAAAATGTATATAAAATAAGTAATGAATAATAAACGGTTCGGGCTCGAACTTATAAAACTACTCACGTGCTGAGCTCGAGATTTAGAAAAAACAGTTCAACTGAGTCGGGCTTGAGCTTAGTCAAACTTTGGGGTCGCCTCGATTATATTAGTACGCCTACTTTATATATATGTAAAGTGTTTATTATACAGACGGGGGTAAAATTATCATTGCACAATATTAGGATTAGATAATGCAGAGTATGTTTTTTAAAATATATTAAAAAGTAATTGCCCTTTGTTCCAAAAAGCATATTGCTAAACGATAAAATAAAGGATTAAAAAATTCAAGCGTGTAGTTTGTAAATGTTAAAAGTTATTTACAGTTACAGCAAAGTGCGGGTCAGATTTAATTACCTGTATGTGTTAGATATGTTTCATTTGTTCATTTGTGTTCATTCGTTTATTTTTATTTTATATTCATTAAATTGTTTTAGATCTATAACAATTTAGTTAGTTTTATAAAATTAAAATATGACTCATTTCAAACAACATTCGACTTCTTAAATCGTTTTCATCTTCATATTACTAGCATAATAATATCGTTTTTCATCAGGTACTTGTTTTTTAAACTACATCATTCTGACTTAAAATGGTGACAAAGGATACGCGATTGATGAATATAAAGAGCAATCAAATATAGAACTTTGAATCGAGGTATAATATTAATATGTATAATTTTTTTTTTCCTTTTTAACACATAGTTTATTTATAATTTCTAGAAAACTGGGACATATTTTGATTAATTCTTGTTCTTTTGTTTACGGAACTTGGCAGAAAGGATTATTGGTCATCGATGTACTGCTTCAACTTCAAAGGCGAAGCTGCTATGAGAAGTGTTGATCATGGGCTTGAACAAGTAAACTATTGGAAATTTTCTCCCAGACTAATCTCGGTTCATTGTCCCAACGACCCGTTCTACCATATTTCAAGGGACCCAACTACCCATGACAGTCATGGTTAATACCTGCAGTGAGTATGTCAAGTTTCAAATTTTACAAAAATGCCCTTCTATCCCTACACAAAGAAGCATTCTGGTTAAAGATGGCATGGTATAGTTCAGGGGAGAATTCAATTGCACTTCTTGGTTGTTAATGTTTTCCTTGTCCAAGACTCGTAGTGCAACAGGTCCACATCAATTTTCAACCTTACTAAATAACCCGTTCAACTCGTGACCAGACTCATTAACTTGCCCATCTTGCAGCCACTATTATTTACTTATTTATTGTGTAACACGATGGAGGGTCGGGTGGGCTATAGGCCAGTCTTGCATTACACCTGCCATCAGAAACATTCATACTAAAGTTTATGATTATGCTCGTGCACTGTTTCAGGAAGTTGCTTTGACTGCATTAACGAGTCCACCAGAATATTGCACATCTTTGAGAACAATAATGATTTTATATAATTTAATCGTCTCCAGGGAACTACTTTTATGTGTTTTATTTCTTACAACGGGCGTGCTGGTACCCAGGTGTATGGGTCAACGAGATTTAGTCTTTAAGTTACTTGGTGAGATGGGTTTGAAGGTTGAGTTTAAATTTTTTGGTTCTTTTGGAGTCTCTTTTATGTTATACTCAAGTTTTAGAAGAAAATGCTTATAATAATGTTGGATTTTGTAGTTTGAATTTGTGGAGGGAACTGATTAAAGTGGCTAGAGGACTTGCTGTTCCTATCCTAGATGTGGTTTTGTTCATGGGAAACATGATTATCATAATAGGTTCTTCATATTTGCTTTTTCTTGGATGATGCTACGTTGAGCTCGGCATCATGAGTTGATAAGTGTGTACCAAAATGTAACAATATTATGAATCTTTTGGTCATTTAAGAATATTTATTCAGCTTTATTGTTATTATAATTGTGTTTTGATGTAAATTGGTATCTTAACCAATCGTCATATTAAAAGATGGTATTCGATAAAACCAAATCACACGAATGGTCTAAAAGATGTGATCACCTTACGGTTTTCAACTTTTTTTTAATTTTGTTTTATGGGCATTTACATATTTCCCTTTGTGAGAAAAGATAATATTTAATTGACTTTTTTATTAAGAAAATATGTAATTGATGGTGTCTAACAAGGAGAAATATGTTAAAATCCATTATTTATAAATGTGCGTTTTTTTAGTGCTCTGCATACGTAACACGTTTGTTTATTTTCACTAATGTAAAATAATTATTATACTTCTTTAGTTAAAAAAAAAATCAACTGCCATGTATTCAGTAAGTTCATTGGATTGTATAAATTTAAGTAGATTTAACATATATAAATACAAAATCAAATTTCAAAAATACTTGTAGAGTTGGAAAGAAAAACGCTTTGTGATCCAAAAGCGGTTTTCAAACTGAACCGAATGGGTAGCAAAAATGATTTTTGGTGAGACAGATTCTATTTAAACTTGAACCTTCAATTCTGACTGGTTTAGAATCCTAGCCGTTAAAACCGGTTTGCGGGTTTTTTTTTTTTGAATTTTTGCCCTACTTTTGTTGGTATACATAGGCATTGGATATTTGGATGTGTTAGTTTAATCACATCATTTAAAAAACACAGCCGAGTCTCTTCCATTAGTGTTGGATCCTCATCATCCTACTTAAAGGTTCATGCAATTAAAATACATAAGTAAAAAAAAACATATGATTCGTTTCCATTGTCATCGCAACCGCAACCGGTACTTATTGGTGGAGATTATTTTCATCAAAATAGGTTAACCGTTGATGTTATTGAAATGTCGAGAGAGAGAGAGAGAAGGGGGGGGGGGGGGGTTACAAGTAATTGACCAAGTTAAGTGGGTAAATGCTGGTAATTTGAAGCTCAACCTGGAAGGAGTTTTTAAGTTTTGTATTGAAAAGCGCCTTCAATGGGCTTTTTCTGGGAATGATCCTTACAGCAAAAGAGACAACTCTAAGGCTACCAACAAAAGTAAGTTTCATACTTTTATCTCTTATTATATGTACGAAAAATATATCATCATTATCATCATCGTACTCAGTATATCCCACCAATAGCAAAGCTATAGTAGGGTCTGAGGAGGGTAAGATGTAGACAGCCTTACCTCTACCCCATAAGGATAGAGAGGCTGCTTCCGGTGAGACCCCCGGCTCGATAGTAGTTTTGCATCAAGCCTTGGACATAAGGCACATAGCACTCAATCATCGGGACACCGGCTGATCGGTGCATGTACCCTTGTCTTTCGGCTATCAACGCCACTACATGATGCCTGATTAACCGTCCGTCACTTTTAACGTTATTTTCACGATATTAGTAAAATAACGTCAAAATTAGTGCAATTTCACTTTTGCCCACCCGAGGGTTCACACATATATACATCATATGTGCGCACCGCAAGCAGGGCTAGTACGAAAAATATATCGAACATAAATTTTGCTATATCAAATGACAAATGGTGGTACTACAACAAACCGAATCACAACTTGATCGAACTCCCGTTGTGTCCCGCTGCGAAGCGCGGGCTCTTCTACTAGTTAAAAGTATAAGTGTATAACTCAATTATAAGTTAACAAAACTAACACTTGGTATACTAAACTAATTCTAACATAATTTTGATTAAATTTGTATAAACTTTAAAGTTGTCTCACTAGTCCTTCCATTAGTATGGCCGTTAATGTAATTTCAATTAATTTTAAAACTTAAATGACATGCAATGCCCGCATATTTGTACATTTTCAATAATACATATTTATTTGTTAAATATATAATAATAGGGGAAGCTTCACGTACATTTTGATCTTAACATGAGTACGTAGGAAATAATGTCAATTTATTTAAAAATGTGAACGTAAGAAACAATACCAACTACAATGCCAATCTACATAAACAATGACTTATAATAATAAAGAAAAGAACCTAAAAACTACAACAAAAGAATCAAAATCAAGATCTAAATAATAACAGCATATACCAACAAATACTTATAACAGCAAAAGAAAACATCTAATAATAACAAAAAAATATAAATAAGCAAATACTTATAACGTCTCATAATCGAAAATTAGCAAATACTAACAAAAAAATAGCAGCAAACACCTATAAAAATAAACCTAATCATAACAACAAATTGGTTCTCACTGTTTTCATGTTAAGAATAAAATGTATTTGATCATGTTTCTATAATAATATAACTTGTAAAATTTTATATAGTAAGCAATGTGTTATAACAAAGCCTATTACATACTGTCAATCCAAAAATACAAACAACATCAATAGAGTTGACAGTTGAAGATTTTCCAACTCCATCTTTTCCCATTACAAGGATTGTCAATTTGTTCTTATTCTGCAAAATATTATATGAACATAAATCATCAAAATTATCCAAACAAATATGAAAAATGCAAACATAACAGACAGAATATAATTTGCACCAAAATTCGGTAAAACAAACGGTTATATTATACGCCCTGCTTGCGGTGCGCGCATATAATGTATATATGTGTGAACCCTCGGGTGGGCAAAAGTAAAAGTGCACTAATTTTTACGTTATTTTACTAATCTCGTGAAAATAACGTTAAAAGTGGCGGAAGGTTAATCATGCATCATGTGGTGGCGTTGATAGCCGAAAGACAATGGCACATGCACCAATCAGCCGGTGTCCCTAATGATTGAGTGCTATGTGCCTTATGTCCAAGGCTTGATGCAAAACTACTATCGAGCCGGGGGTCTCACCGGAAGCAACCTCTCTATCCCTATGGGATAGAGGTAAGACTGTCTACATCTTACCCTCCTCAGACCCTACCTTAGCATTGCTATTGGTGGGATATACTGAGTACGATGATGATGATGATGAAACGGTTATATTATATAATGTGAATTTAACAAAAACATGAAATGATGACAGATAAGTAATAATAATAATAATGAAATGTGAGAGTAGTGTCCCGCTTGCGGTGCGCGCATATATGTGTGAACCCTCGGGTGGGCAAACGTGAAATTGCACTAATTTTGACGTTATTTTACTAATCTCGTGAAAATAATGTTAAAAGTGGCGGAAGGTTAATCAAGCATCATGTGGTGGCGTTGATAGCCGAAAGACAAGGGTGCATGCACCAATCAGTCGGTGTCCCGATGATTGAGTGCTATGTGCCCTATGTCCAAGGCCTGATGCAAAACTATTATCGAGCCGGAGGGTTTCACCGGAAGCAGCCTCTCTATCCCCATGGGGTAGAGGTAAGGTTGTCTACATCTTACCCTCCTCAGACCCTACCATAACTTTGCTATTGGTGGGATATACTGAGTAAGATGATGATGATGATGATGATGAAATGTGAGAGTAGACTTACCGGAGACCGGAAGAATAATAATAAACTCCGGTGACCAGAGACAGAGAAAGAGAGAAGGTGATAACTACCGATAAGGATAACCCTGAGCTACCAGCCCAAAAGTTAATATGGTCACTTATTTGTTCGGTTGTCAAACTAGTTGGTCCTTAAACGAGTTACCGAATGGCCATTAATGTGTCATTGTGTTGACGGTTTTGGGGCTGCATACAATGTACCTTTTAAAGTTTCAAAGCAGTAATATTTTCTGCATGTTTTGATTATTGTAACGAAGTTTCACATCGTTTAAGTTTGATATATTAGGTACCAAAACATATATCTTTCCCATGCCTATAAAAACTGGTTTATTGTAATAAACAGATAGATGATATAAACGAAATACCTTGAACAAGTTCACAGATTGCTCCTTGGGTTTTCTAGATAAATCCGGTGTATAGATTTGGTACAAATAATCATTACAGTTCTACAGATAAATCTACATATGTTTCATCAGACTCATCTTCACCCTCAGAATAACTCAAGTTTTCTCCATCAGAACTCAAATTCATCTCTTGGTTCACCAACTCTGCAAGATCATGTCTGTTCATAAACTTATACGCTTCGATAACCGCCTTAAACAACGACTCGCTTCGATCGATTTCACCATATTTCATTTTACCATACACCCGCTTCACCCCCTCCAACATACCCGCTTTCCCATAACACCCGACTAAATATATATACGTTACAATGTCCGATTCCAAACCCTCGTCTTGCATCCGCATAAACACCTTTAACGCGTCATCAATTCTCCCCGCACCCCCAAATACATAAATCGCAGCATTATAGATAAAGTTTTCTAAACCCGATTCGAATGTAATATTATTTTGAAAATAATCCAATGCATACGCGTGCATACCGATAACCGAAAACACAACCGACACAACCTCTTGTTTCGCGTACGCTTTACTTTCCCGATAACCAAATTCGAGCTGCTCAACAGCTTCAACCGGGATCCCACCTTTTCTCAACACGGTGAATAATACTTTAAATGTACCCGATGTCGGTTGTAACTTTCGGGTTATTAACATTTCGTAAAGCATTTCACCACACGCAGTTAGATTCCCGATGGTGACGTGGCACGCCATCGCTTTGTTGAAAGACGGGCAGTCAGTTAATAAACCCGAATCTTTCATTTGGTTTGCCACGTTTATGGCTTCATCAAGCATACCCATGTTTTTATAAACATACATCATTGTTGTGAATGAAACCGCGTCGGCTTGATGGCGTTTTTGTAAATCATCGAATACTGATTTCGCTTCGGTTACCATACCGAGATCTGCGTAAAGACTTAGAATGCTGTTCGATGCCACGACATCAGGCCCACCCGGGAACTCGTTTAATTTGTTGTAAACCATTCTCGCACCGTCAACGCTCCCGGTTTTGCTATAGGCCTTGATTAAAGAAGTCAACCCAATTTGGTTGACCGACACTCCCGATTCTTGCATGATTTGGAAATACCGAAGAGCTTCTTCGAGCTCGCCGGCTTCTGCGAACCCGTTTATTAACAAACCAAACACAACCTCGTTCGGTTTGACCGAAGACTTGACCATTTCGTGATAAACCTCAATCGCATCTGACACTCGGGTCAACCGAACGTAACTCGCGATAACACTAGAAAAAGTCAAACACGAGGGTTTAAAACCCGCTTCACACATTTCATTCGCAAGATCTCTCGCTTCATCAACCGAATCCGCACCCGAAAGCATCTGAATTAACGAGTTATACGTGCATTCATCGGGCCAGACGCCTCGACTCTTCATTGCTTTGAATAATAAAACCGCTTTATCATACGCGCGTGAAATCCCGTACGCTTCGATCATAACATTGTACTCAACAACATCCTTTTCCCGCTCACGATTAAACACATACTCAGCCTCGGTCAACAGACCCTTTTGACCAAACACATCAATAACCGCAGCATAACCCTTCGACGTTAACCCACCGTTCTTTTCACACTTTTCCAATATTAACCTCGCACGCTCGGTTAACCCTTCATCCACATTCATTTTAACAATTACCGGAACTGATTGTTTATCGACACAAAATCCCGACTCCTCGATTTCGCCAATCACATTTTCAACTTCATTAACCATTCTTTGCTCACACAAAATATTAATAACCGCTCTATACGTAACATCATCAGGAACAAGACCTGCCTCACGTATCTTGTTATACCAAAAAAGAGCTTGATCTATGTGGCCCACATCAGCATATAGAGAGAAAAAGATATTATAAGTTTTCGTGTCGGGTGATAAATCTCGTTCTTCCATCTTAGCTAATAACGACTCGGCTTCTGATAAACGCCCGTGGGTCCCGCACGTATAGATCATGGTGTTAAAAGTAACCGTATCCATCGGGACTCCTGACTTAAGCATTTCATCAAACACCTTACCTGCATCTTTCAACCGACCCGCTTTTCCATATAAATCGATTAAATTGTTGTAAGTTGAAGTTAACTTAGGTTTTTGAGTTTCGTGATCATATCAACCCGTGCTCGGTGTATGGTCTCTCCCCCCGGTTTTGAACAGCTCAGTTAACAAAAACTGAGTCAAATTAACGGGTTCTTGAGACGAACTAGCCGCCTCTGAATCAAACTCCAAATCATCCAAAACAACCTTCCCAACACGCCAATTCTTATAAAACCGATCAGCCCGATCATACTCGCCTCCATCTTTCAATACCCGTACCACCGTATTCATAGTAACTTCATCAGGAAACATGCCTCGAATCTTCATATGCTTAACCCACAACAACGCTTCTTTCACAAGCCCCGCTTTTCCATAAACATCAACCAGCATCCCATACGTATTATTCGTCGGTAAAACCCCCTTTTCCGCCATCTCGACCCAACACCGTCTCAAATAATCCCACTCCCGGGCCCGACCCAAAGCCCGAAGCACAACGTTGTAATGAATCACATTAGGCAAATAATCCGGGTGCAATTTCATCCAATCGAAAACCCGAACCACCCGTTCCCAGTTCCTCTGTTCTTTCAGAATCATAGTCTGCTCTTTCGGGTTCAATTTCCCATAATACAAACCTAGGGTTTTCTCAATATCGTCTTCCGAATCCAAAGATTTCAAAATTGACGGTAACAGACCGCCGTACCGCTTCTTATTTTTTGAATTATTATAACTATTTACAGGTAAAGCCTCTTTTTTTGAAGGAATTTTGGGGTTGAAGTTAAACCCTAGATAAACCCTAATGGGGAATTTGTGTCGTTTTATGTAAAATCGTTTAACAGAAATGAAATTGGAAGAATAATGAAGGGGTTGAAGCTTACAACTATTATTATTGTTGTTGTCGTGTGTGATTTCTCTGTAGCTGCAAATTTGAAGCATTATGGCGGCTTTTTAAGTTGCAGGGCGGAAGCCTCTGGTGGGGAAATGATATTATGAAAGTTGAACTTGAAAACCCTGTAATTTGTTTTATTTAAGTAGCTTCTTTAAGGTCCTTCATCTTATGCCTTGTTGCTATTTTAGCCTTAGTGGTGAGTAGAAATCGGGTCTCGCGGCTTTGACTCATTCTCTCTACATAAATCGGGTAAGACCCGTGAAGACATGTTGCTATTTTACTCAAATATAATGGTTTATTGGTTTTGGTAGTATGTTTTGGTTAAGGTATTATGGTTTATTGAATGTTGGTAGTCTACCGGTACTCGTACCAATTCAGTTTATTTGTTACCCGTATCAGTAGAAATATCAAGGTCACTGTAGATTTGGAGAAAAATAAAACAAAATGGTATCAAAGCGGGTACCGTACCGAACTTTTATCGATACATGTACACGTACCATACCAATAAATTTGGCACGATATGATACTAATAACTCTTATTGATACCCATACACATACCGTGCCAAATTATTGGCACGATATGATACTTATTCTTAACTGGTATACATACAAGGTAAAACTGTGAACCAAAACAACTCATCAAGACTCAAAAGACCATACAAGCGAGACAAAATTGATACTTGATATGCTAAACTAGTTCTAACAAAATTTTGGTGAACTCTGTATAACCTTTTAAATTTCTGTCTTTAGTCATTTTATTAATATGAAAGACGAGTGTATCCCGATGCAGTTAGTTTAACCAGTAACCCATTTGGAAGATCCGTTGACCGTTAAAAAGGAAATTGGGCGTTAAGGTCTTTTTTAATTAACTTTAAAACTTAAATGATGTGCATTGCCCCCATATTTGTAAATCTTCGATCATACATATTTATTTAGATTGATATTTTTTTATTTTATAAGATAATTTGATTACTTGTAAAATTTTATATATAGTAAGCAATGTGTTATAACACAGCCTATTACATACTGTCAATCCAAAAATACAAACAACATCAATTTAAGTTCAAAAAGGGTAAAGTTTTCAATCAAACAAAGCTTGCTCTCTCAAATTATGAACTAAAAGAAAAAAACTCAACACGGATCATCGTTGTTCGATGCGGCTAGTAGCATGGTCGAGGGTATCATCGTAATTTCACAGCGATCATGCCCATTGAGGCTTTTCCTCTTTGTTAATATCATTCTTGATCCACCTTTGAATAGGCTTTAAGACAAAGAAGTACTGTCCAAATACATAATTCAGATATTAGAATAACATAAGTTAATAATGTGAGTTGAGTTTTATTTCAAACGCGTCAAATCAAAACAAGACAGGCTGAAAGTAAGCTCCTTAATCGTTTTTTAACTCAAAATTTTATAAATTTTATTTTAATAAAAAATAACATAGTAATTAGTATTTTTAAAAACTTACTTGAAATGCTAAGATCAGAGGAATGAATATCTTTCCTCTGTCATTCGGGTTGGGCCCATCAATCAACTTCTGGTCAACCAATATGCTTTTGCTTTCAGTCAACGCAACTTTCGTGATTGTTTCAACTATACCGGGTATCCAAGCAGTACCATTTGGAAGAATCTGCAATAATGAATCGACAATGGAAGTTAGAGATGGTAAAAGAGGCGGGTTAACTAACAGTCAAACGGGCCAGGTTGGGTTGGGTAGACCTGAAACACTTTTTGGCTAATGTTTTCATATATTTTCGTAAATAATTAGTATGTTAAATATGATTACCGAAAGTATATTATTTCAGTCACTATGAGCAATTTTCAACCCCTTGCAATTTTTTTACTTGACCCAATCGGGTCCATAGACATACAAACACACCGGACATTTAGTGAATCGCTCGTAAAACTGTTCGGCGGGAAGTTCGTTTATGTTCACTTAATTAATAAAACATGAACAAAGAATTTTGTTCTTTTAGTTAAACAAACGATCATGATCACATGTCTCGCTCGTGAACCTCCGTTCGTTAATTTATATTCATTTAAATTGGTTTTAGCTCAGTTATGTTTGTTCGTTTACGTTCATGAACCGTTCATTTATATTGTTAACAAACGAATATAAACGAACACATTCATTTTCTTAATAAACGAACATGGACAAGAAAACTATGTTCGTTTGATTATTCATGTTCGATCATTTGTTCCGTTAACATTAAACAAACAAATACGAACATGTCCGTGCTTGTTCATTTACAGGCCTACGGGTCAACCAATTGATAAGTAAACGCGCCTAATGGAAGTCAAGTGACCAACCTTTTCATCTTTCCCATTTTTATTGCATCTTCCACTGTTTTCAACCAAGCCAACAGGAATACAAATGCCCTGCAAACACATAACAAATTTAGTATAATATGTTTGTATATGTATTGTTTGTGTGAGGGAGAGAGTAATTTTAACGAGATGATGCACCTCGTTATCTTGTTTTTTGAACCGAGCACCAAGATATACAACATCAAGAAGAGCCTCGGATCTTTTTGACAAAAACTCGTTGTAAGTTAGACTATCTGGAGGTGAAACTTGAGCATGTGTGAGCACTAATATTGCTCTATGCCATATTTCTTGACCAAAAATATTACTTATGGCTTTCACAACCTGTCTGTCTAATGTGTCAACCCTATACGCGTCTAGTCGGTCCACATAAAGCAAAACATCTATTGTCTTGTTCAGAAGAAACCTGCTCAGATAACCATATAGAAAACTTAGTGTCATTATTATTATTGTTGAAATTATATCACTTTGATCTGAAACTATTTTGACCCGTTTACTTAAAACCAGGGAAAACAAAGATGACCTTTTGATGATTTCAATGGCTTGGTCATTGACGTATCCTCCCTCGACAATGCCTGGTGTGTCGATTATGTTTAACGTAAACCTTGAACGCTCACGTGAAACCATTACGGGTCTTGGTGCTTCCGACTACAATATCATTTTAGTGAATAAATAAGCAAATCAACATATAAATAAGTATCAAGTAAGGGCTTGGTTAAAGAAACACCACTAACACACTATACAATCACCCTTTGACGTTTCATACAGGCTGCATGACATGCAAAAACTATCATACGGGTCGTATGACAAGTGAAAAATGTCATATGACTAACACAAAAAATGACTGATGTGACTACTAACAAAGTCATACGGTGAGTATGACCATTTTTCACCCTAACATACGGCCTATATGATGTGACAGACACACTAGTGTTCAGTTACTAGGTACCTGGAAGGCGCTAACGGTAACTGCTCTCTCACCAATGATAGAGTTGACAGTTGAAGATTTTCCAACTCCACCTTTTCCCATTACAAGGATTGTCAATTTGTTCTTATTCTGCAAAATATTATATGAACATAAATCATCAAAAAATTATAGACAAATTCTTCAACTTTCTTGAACTTTAACTTCACCTTTTCCTTTAACCTTCCCAACAATTCAAGCAACTTGTCTTGCGTAGCTGGCGGGAACTGCTGAATCCCACTCCATTCCCGGGTCAACTGAGACGCCATTAAAACTGCAGTTTTCCCAAATTTCCTTATTTTAGCTAAATATTTTAAAATTATAAAAACTTGTGAATCTTGTATTTTCATTAATTTACTAGTTTTTTGGCCATATAAATTTCATTTTCAAAGTCAGAATTCCACTAATTCAAACAACATAAGTTAATAAGTCATAAATAATATCATGAATTCCTGACTTAACTTATGACTTACAATATCCTGACTTCCCAAACACCTTATTAACTTTTCTGAAAAGTTAATAAGTTAAAACAAAACAAACCTCTAATCCAGATTCATAAGTTAATCATTTCAATAGTCTAACCAAATAACAAAAATGTAAGCTCAACAGACAGAATTTGCACCAAAATTCGGTTAAAGAAACGGTTATATAATGTGAATTTAACAAAAACATGAAATGGTGACAGATAAGTAACAATGAAATGTGAGAAGAAGATAAGATAAGAGGAGACTTGCCGGAGACCGGAAGAATAATAATAAACTCCGGTGACCGGAGGCAGAGGGAAGAGTGATATGATAATGGATAACCCTCTATGAAGTTGTTGAGTTATCAACTAGATATAAACTTCTTTTTGTATTTTAAATTGTGGGAAAGGGTATTTTGGGTAATACACTGAAATTACACGAAACAAATAACGAAAATTGATTTTTGTTTGTCCCAACTATCGTCTTTTGATCACTGCCGGTCCCAACTAACGAATCGGCTGCTGACGGTTCCAACTTTTAACGTATTTGTTCCTAACGGTCCATGACTAACAGAATTCTAACGTCGTTAGTTTCAGATAGCCGGAAAAACGTTTTTGGCCGGAAAACACGCATTTTTTCCCGAAAACTTAAAATTTTGTCCCAAACATCATGGTAACTTTGTATCGTACATTTAGAAACATTTTTCTAGTAAAAGCCTTAATTATTGAGGTCGTCTGAACCTAGAACCATCGTCAAAATCAGTTGATGGCGCTTAAGTGATGGTGGTTGGTTGGTAGTGGTGCCGGTGTTCATGTGGTGTTTTCCGGAAAAAAATTAACTTTCCCAGCTAAAAATGTTTTTCCGGCGACCTGAAATTAACGACATTAGGATTCTGTTAGCCGCAGACCGTTAGAAACAAATACATTAAAAGTTTGGACCATCAGTGACCAATGCGTTAGTTGGGCCCGGCAATGATCAAAAGATAATAGTTGAGACTAATAAAAACCAATTTTCTAAAAAAATAATGATAAAGAAAAACACATAAGTATGCTTTAATAAAAACAAAATGGACCTCATGTGCTATTAACATTAAGCTCTTTCAAAATAACTTATTTATGGAAGAAAAAATATGTATCCTCCTTAGGTGTGTATACTGTACAGTTTAGTTTGATTGTGAATATGTGATCACACAATTTAAAGAAAATCCAAGTAATATTGATAGGTTAATACATGTTTTTACTTTCGTTTTTTTTAAACGACAAACTAATCTAATCATAATAATACTGCATCAATATCAACAACATAACATGAACCCTCGACCTCTAAAGAAATATCTCATAACACACCAAGATACCATTAGACCAAATTCTCAGGGGCATTTTTTCCCCCTTTGATAGTCATTCTACATTCCTTTTTTTTTAAATAACATTTTCAAAATCTCAAAATATTTGAATAAAACTTAAACAATAGTATTATTATCAACTTGGGTTTTTTAGTACTTATGTCAAGCTCAACTTGAAAAACAAAAAAAAAGCGGCTTTAATAAAATTATACTATTGGGAAACTCGTAAGACTATGCGTTAACAGTTATTTATAAAAATCATTTAAAACGAATATGAACAATAAGTGTTTCGGTAACCATGACAGGCCCCTTCTTGTTTCATGTTTCAATCCATGCAAAATTAATCAGCTTTTGGATCTAAACACATTTTGATAGACCATAGACAGTCATCTAATACCAAACCAATTTTAATTAAAGAACTTTAATAACCACATAAGCACTTCTACAACTTTCTTTAACTAATACTATATAAGACGATTATGTAACTATGTTACAGTCTCTCTCCCCCACTATATCTTACACGCACAACGTGAACGTCATACATACCGAATATGGTCATATAAGTAGCGACTACTGGTAATATTAACCAATTACAACATAATGAACCACATAATTACAAGATCAGCAGCTATTATCACCAAGGTTCTAACCATTCACTGTTGGTAGACCAAAACTCTCCTTCCACGGCTTCTTCTTCTTCTTCATCATCACTTACCTCTAAATCAAAATCATCAAACTCAAACAAGTCATCCAAACCCTCCATATCATCATCATCATCATCATCAATCTCATTATAAGTACTATACTCCTCAACATTTACATCATTCCCATAACCAAAATCATTCTTAAAACCAACCCGTCTCTCCCGCCTCATCCTTTTACCTTCCTGAACCAAATCGAACAACCGTTCCTTCATTATAAAAGATTCATCTTTCTTCAAAAGTTTGCCTTTTTCATCATAAGCTTCGACCAGAAAAACCGAGTCCCTTTGACCCTTCAAACTCACGTAAAACAACTCTGGGTGCCTCAACAACATAGCTCTCAACTTATGTGACAAACCAAATTCTTTTCGAAAATGAGTCAAATGGTCAACTAATGTCCTTTTGTCAACCATCATACTTAATACCTCCCTCACAACTTCACAAGCCCTTTTTTCAGCTTCTAAACTTTCTTTTGCAAACTCATCTACTTTCGTACGATACGGACACACATCCGTTATCTCACGAAACTTAATCAAAAACTGTTCATGATGGCGTCTCACGTTTAACCCCTTACGCAGCCTCAAACGGTTAAACTTTAACGGAAGGTCAACTATCAATCCGACCGGTTTGACTTCAGGAACCGGTAACGGTTTAGCTAGATTAATATCGCACGACACAAGCTCGAGTGCACGCCCATAAGACGTGTCAACAGTTTTAAACTTGTCTGGATACTCGTTACATAACCGGGCTCGGAAGTTCGCAGGGAGGCCCAGATCAGGCCCGATATGGACCAACTTTGACAAAAGGAGACGATGATGAGTGGCTAGCATAAGAAGCTTTTGAAGCTTGTTGGCTAACGAGTCTGACATGGCGGTTTTGAGGGCTGACTCTTGACTTGCAAGCAATGCTGCAGCTGGAGTGAGTCTAACACATAACTGGGGAAGCGTTTTTACTGCATTGAACGGTGTTGGCGGAAACGGGATGGTGAAAAGTTCAAATATGGTTGGATAACGATGAATCATGGATACGAGTGAGCGAGGTTTCGAAAGTGTTAAATAAGATCGGCATTTGCCTAATATACGAAGTGGCATGAAGTGTTTTGGTTTGGATAAAAGTAAAGTTTTTAGCTTTTGTACAAACCGGATTTTGTTCTGTTTTACCACGTGTTTGTCGAGCGACGGGTCACGAACGTGTTTGATGGATGCAGTGATTCTAAAAGAGGGGTTTTGTGGTTTTGATAATTTGGTGTGATTGTTTTTATAGGGTTTGGGATTCAAGAAAGACGGTGAACGAAGGAAATCCGATTTGGGAAAAGTTAGGGATTTGTTACCTGTGAATGAGACGGGACGAGGAAGAGATAATTCCATGTTGAGAGAACTTCAATCCTGCGAAAATGATTCAAATTTTAATGGGTTCATGATTGCAAATTTAGAAGAATTAAGCTGCAAAAATGTTTAAAATGTTAATGGGTTCATAGAGGACTTTCATCAAACAGTTGGTGGGCATTAACCTAACCCAAATACCCAATTACACACATAACAAAAAACGATCAACTAAATCATCAAGATTCAAGATAAGATTGTGGTTTAAGTTATAACCCTGAAGGCAAGCTCATTGAGAAACAAGAAGTGAGTGTGTAATTTCATCAAACAGATGGTGTGCAGTTAAAAAATTAGACCCATAACGTAAAAAACAGCATCAAGAAACAATTTACAGTTGTTGAGCTTACTTACCGGAGGTGATGAGAGCCTCGCTAAACCTCAGACGGTCCAGTGTTTGCCCAAAAAAGATAAAGATAATTTCAATTTTAAAGAGATTATATATACATTTTGTATACTAGGGTTATTTAAAAATGCGTTTGCCGGGAGTCGAACCCGGGTCTATTGCTTGGAAGGCAATTATCCTAACCGTTGGACTACAAACGCTAAGTGCTGTACTGGTAGCTTGAAAATATTTTATTTGTGTATGTCAAAAATATTTGATTAAGCTAAGGCTACCGTAAAATATAACCATGGTAATAAAATAGACAAATACTTAACACAAAAGCAGAATACACAAATTAGTCAGTTATTTATTTAAGAAAAGAATCAGCCACTTTTTCAAGTAAAAGTATTCACTTATCGAGGTTATATTATGTTTCGATAGCAATGTTCTTATAACTTGGGTGAGTTAAACATGACAAGTTGAAGTGTTGAAGGATTTTGTGGTATTAGAGCATTCTCAACCTATTCCCCATCCATATCTCTATAATTACACTAAAAAACACTACATTTCTCTCTTCTGCTTAATTAAATAATATATATTATACATTTATCATTACAGTTTTCTCTCTCCTCTGCTCACAACCAATAAAACAAATATTAAAAAATAAATAGGGGCAAACAATGTTTCCCCAAATTTACAAAAAATCACTACATTTCCCTCTCCACCCTATAATTTACACTCACAATCACTCACCACCTCACCCTATAATTTGCAAACTCTCCTCACATAATTATAGAGAATGGGATGAGAATGCTATTAGACACTTCAAATCATGTTGTGTTTGTGTTGTATTTATCTCATGATTCAGGTCAACCCGTTTAATGTCAATTTACAATGATACGGTAATACCTAACTTATTAACAATTTAAACAAATAATGACTCCACCTCAAATGAACCCTTTTTTTATTTGTTAATTCATAAATGGTTTTGTTTTGTTATCTAGCATGCCAAATTAACAAACTTGGTTTTATAAACTCAACTCAAGATTTAAGACAAGGAAAGAATTAAAGAATGAGTAGTTAAAAGTTAAAACTAAATGAGAGTTAATTTCACTTCTAGAAATGAATAGTTGAGGTGGATATGATTTTGTGTTGGTTATGGGTCAACAATCTGTTACCTGTTCATTTTATTATAAACACTACACTCTTGTACCAAAAAAATTTAAAATCATGATCACTTTGACCAACAAAATTAATTCATCTCCAACCAAAAAATATAAAGAATGCCAGATATACTAGAAAATTAAGAGGAAAACACATGATTTCATCTATTGTCATCCTTTTCCATAAACTACATAAAATACAGTGTCCTGGATACCTAAAACTTCTACCCCAGTAGAATTAATTATAACTGAAAATCTACAATATAAACTAAATATAAAGTGAATCATAAACTTATAATCACCTACCTTAAAGCCACCTTGCACCTTTCTAACATCATAATATACAAACATCATGCTTAGGCACACGTGTTTTCTTGACCAACTCATCTTTGACCCACCCTCGTACAACAGAACTTGGCGTTGACCATCTTTAACCATCTCGTGGATGTGTGAGCATTTATTTTCCATACGGATCAACGAAACAGTTCGGGGAAAGACCACATTATAAATTTTGCAAAAATGTCGGTTTCCAAGAACTCGATATGAGCAGCTCGTCCGATTATTGTATTTAAGTTTCTTCCTTGCAATGACGTGTCAAAATTAACATCACATCTCATAAACATGCGTTGCTCAGAGGATGGTGCGCGTATTTGTTCCAAGCAGTTGTTGAGCATTTCTTGGAATATTTTGCCTCGTTTTGAGTAGTCACCTGATGATGACTGGCACATCTCGATTCGAGCAGAATGATAAGGAACATAGCCATCCTGAAAAGGACCAATCGTGTTACTCCAAGTTTTCATAAACGAGAATATTATACATATATATACCTGAGGAGACGATAACAGGATTATGTTCTTGAAACTTTCCAACGTCTTTTGCTGAAAATACAAAAGCAAGGAACGAGATTTTAAACAAAGAGTTTGCTAAAAAAATGTACCCTGAAATGATTGTTCATTGTTTATTGTTTAGGTTGAGAAGGATAAAATGTACCTTGGAAAGATTGTAGAAGAAGGTGTTCTCTATATCTATATCATCAGTGAAAGTCAACTGATGAATACAACGTGTGTTCTTAAGCTTCTTCAGCAACCATAATCCAGAATTAAAAAGAGAATTTGAACTGTAAAGATAACCTAAATGTGGGCCCGATACAGACACGTATGTATGCAGGTACCTATGATATGGCTCCATTATGCTCTCTGCAATTTCAAATTATAGAATCAATTATAAATCAAGAGAACCTTAACTGGTAAATGTGTAGATCTAAAAAAACTTGGTTTTAGAATGAAATGTGTCAAATGTTTAAATTTTTTAACTTGGTTAAAAGGAAACGGGCCAAATGGATAAAATTTAACGGGTCAACCCAAGCAGGCCCATTTAGACGTGTAAAAAAACTAGTGACCCGAAACAATTTCAATATGTTACCTGCCAACGCAGTTCTAATAATCACATTTCCAATAGAGTGTCCGACAAAGCTAAGCTTCACATTTTTTAAGGTACCGGATCTCGAGGCTTTATCCATCTTTTTTTTAACAAAAGCAATAACTTCTTTAGCAA
The DNA here is from genome assembly GCF_021521415.1 of Bidens hawaiensis. Lineage (NCBI taxonomy): Eukaryota > Viridiplantae > Streptophyta > Magnoliopsida > Asterales > Asteraceae > Bidens > Bidens hawaiensis. The sequence goes on along the minus strand of NW_027491854.1, from coordinate 279,052 downwards.
GTCTTAACCCCATATCCCTAAAGTCCTCAGAAGTCTTGTCTTCGTTAACTTCCGACATTAAAAACTCGACTTTTGGATCTATTAAAAGCCACTGATTCCTCACGAGGCGTAAATCCAGATGATGCCCCTGCTTATTTCATCAAGAATTAATTTTTCATGTTAGCCTTTTCTAATGTTTGGCGATTTAACCCGTTCGCCTATAAATGGTAAAATTGAATTGGGAATATGTAAATGGCTTAACGTGCCTGGAAACCGTGAACGAAAACAGCAATCTTCAAAATACGGCTCTTTTGCTTGGTACTAGAAAAACTTGGGTCAATACGTGTGATCGTGCCATTTGAATCTTTTGGGTCTGTGTTTCTGAAATAAGTATTTCCACTCGGTGAAAGCAATGGTGCGTTTACTACTCGTTCCACGATTATAATAGGTATACGTGAGGGGTCTCCAAATATCTGAAGGTCTTGCAGTGAACAATTATTTATCTGCTTACAATTTAAAAAAGGTTAAAAACCCACATAAGGTAAATAGCATAATGAAGCCTTTTAAAGAATGCCAGCTCACCCTCATCTGTGCAATACTACGACGGTGGAGCTCGGCCCGCGTTGCTGCAGCTTGGGCAGGCTGAAAAAGAAAATAATTTCATAAATTCAGGTCTGTAAAAAGATGATAAAAAAAGACACTTTTAGATAGTGTCAAGATATTTAAACTTTTAAACATATCAATCTACATCTATCAACTATAATAATATTTTTTTTTTAAATTTACATGCTGATAATATTCAGGAAAAAAAATCACATGTAATTCCAACAAATGTCTTTATATCACGATAGGATTAAAAAATGAGAAACGTGATTTTTAACATGGGTTACATTAATACTTTTAGTTTTCTTTAAAAGATTAGTTTATTATTAGAACCCTAAGTAACCATAATCAGAATCATTTCATCCAAATACTAAACACTGACTATCTAGATGATCGGTGTCATAACACATATCAATGAAAGGTAACAAACTTACATCTTCGGTTATCTTCCGGTGAGCAGGCACTTTTCCACGTAAGCCATGGTATGCTGAGTCATCAATGTCAGTAGATTGATGTGGCATCTCAACCTTAGAGTATACCATCCATATTGACCATTCAGCTTTCCGATCGATAGCCCATGCATTGCGTAAATGATCCAAAATCTTTGTTTTATTTGCCCTGATGTGAGGTATAATATAAAATTATGATAACGACAATATACACAATATGTAGCATTCACCTTATTAAGATATGCAAAATTCAATAGGTGCAAACCTGTGAAACTTTAGAAATGTACTCCATAAGTATAAAATTTGATCTCCAAGTGAATGAAAAAGACGGTTGAGTTCATCACTTTGTAGGGAATACAGGTACTCACTCGAGAAATCAACTGTACTGTGTGGAATCTGTCCATCATGCAATTATGATATGTTGTTTAAAATGTACCAGAAAAACAGTATAGTAACTAAATTGACAGAAAAAATTGCATTGCATATAATTGAAAATCAAATTGATATCATTAATCCTTACATACAAATAATATATATACGTTGTTAAAATAGCTGAACTAAGAAGCAACTCGAATAATAAGTGAACAACCTTAGCAACATTTTGCATGTTTTCAGATACGTGTGAGTCAGCATTAGCAGCCTCCGTGTCCACTTCATATTGGGAAGTCAAACCAGTCAAATCAACCGTTTCATTAATCGCCTTACTAAGATTCTTTAGCTCTTGAAGTAGAACAGCACGAGAAGTTGAAAACGCCTTCACAAGCGAGACCTGTTTCAGCAAGACGTGTTTAAAACTCAAAACAGATTATAAGAAACGAAACTATTAAAGTTGAAGCTAATATTCAAAATTAATATATGAAAATAATATATGAAAAAGAAATGCATACTTGAGTTTTCTTGTCATACTTCTCACTGGAAGCTTCTTCATTGCTATGAGAATTGCTGCTAGAAAAGCGATACAGTAAACGGTCTAGAAGTCAACATACAGTTAGAATAAATTATTGACTGACGCGACAAAACTAGAAACAAACCTGTGTTTCTTCATAGTATGAACACCTCCTTTCAATAAGCTGATGTGGACACTAGCATCAACAAGCACAGAATGAAACGCATCAAAATGAACAGGACAGTAAGAATGCAATCCAAGAAGAGCCTTCGGCGGGATTCTGAATTCATGAACAGCAGCAGGGGAAACATCTGACGAGTCCTGCATATTGGAGCTGCAGATGGAGCATTAAAAACACTATATCTAATAACTATTTATTAACATTCAACACGGTATAACTATATGAATCATTAAATACTGTCTACTAACCCGTTTTCCAAAACAGGCGCATACAAAAGCTCGAATTTCAGAATTACAGCAGACGTTATCGGACCCTCGAATTTACCAAGCGATAAGTTGAAAGATATCATAACCGATAACAGAATATCTTGTCTTGCGTATCGAATCCGAAAAGGTTGCGATGAAAAACTATTGTCTGTGTCATCAATCTTCCAAACTCCCAATACATCATCAGAACCAAGATCAGGAGCTGCAATTCATACAAAAAAATGTTGCAAGATACTCGTATATTTGTATCACGTGACATGATATTAATAGCAGATTCAAACTTTCTGATTTAAATCATTAATGGCTTTTTCATTTTTCATTGCTAAACTCAAATACTAAAATAAAGTGGCAGGTAAAAAGGGCAACAAGCTGCACCGCAACACCCTTTAAACAGCAAACCCGATCCTACTAAAAACGAAGCTTTGGGTCTTAGGGGCCGAAAGATTACTATTCAAACTTGTATTGTATAAGGTCTACACATGTGTTACCATTCATGTACTAAATGTATCCCTCCCAGTAGTCCTATACCTAGCTCCAAGTTAGACATAATAAAACACATTGGAAACTAGATGAAAACTGGATAATAATATTATTAATATGTGAATAGTTCAGTAAAGAAGAATGTACCATCATACTGAATGACTCTTGAAGGAGTACCAACAGAAGAAGCATACTCAGTATCTTCCCATCTCATGGTGATCTTGATCTGATACCACCTGTAGATATAATATAATATAATATAAAAGATGATGCATTAATGGTTTAATAATACTCATCTAGGGTTACAAGATCCAATATAATAATAATATTATTATTAAGTTACCCTTGTTGAAAGAGGTCTAGGTTATGAAACCTATGGATATAAATAGCAACTTCGTGAAGAGCCTCCAACATTGACTTGCGATTAGTAATATAACGGTGTCTGGGCAACGATAAGCGTTTGGCATCGGTTTTAGGTTTAGGTGTTTTATGGTGTTGATTGAGACCAGCTATGAACCATTTAAGACGACGGAACATATCTGACGATTATGATGTCTACGCTGTGGAGTGTGATTAGCATCCCTTCGATCAATACGCCGATAATAATAATGATAATAAGAAAGAAACCCTAAATTAATTGAAGGCTGGGGGAATGATTTAGGAGGTGGGTGGGTTTGTGAGAGTGTTAGGTATGAGATCGTGACGGTGACGGCGCCGGCGAGAAACGAGGAGTCCGGCCGGCGAAGATGGGAGGACCTTGGTGGAACTTATTTGATCAAATCTGATTACATTACATTACAAGTTTACAACAATAATAATATTAATTTGTTTATGTGTTTTGGAAATTATTATTATTATTATTATTATTATTATTATTATTGTTAGAGTTAATGGCCATTTTCGTCCCTGTGGTTTGCTATTTTCGCCACTTCAGTCTAAAGTTTGAAATTTTGTCAATTTCGTCCTCACGGTTTTAAAAATTGGCCAATTACGTCCCACCGTCTAACGGCATCCAAATATGTTGTTAGTTTCAGGGGTATTTTCGTCTATTACACATTTTAATAATTAAAACTTTATTTATATATATACCTTATACATACATACATACATATATATATATAACACCTAAAATAATATAAACTCTCTCTCTCTCTCAATCGGAAGTCCGGCAGCCACCACCAACCCCGTGTACAGCGGCACCGGCGGAACCATCGAACGAACCGTCCTTGTCTTTGAGACGTCCGGTAGTCATCTTCTCACCTTCCATTTCACGATACTTGGATAAATACGTCTTCAACGGTTCAATATACTCCTCAAACCCTAACGTCGTCATTTCCCAAAGCAAATCCGTTAATCGTCTTCCGTTTCTCTCGTTGACACTTATCGGAAGCTTCACCGGTGATGAAGCTTATAAACTTCGATACACACTCCTGGCCAATCATGGTCGTTGGTTGTGGTGGTCATAAGTGGTCGTGGGTTGGTGGTGGCTGCCGGACTTCCGGTTGTGTGAGAGAGAGAGAGAAAGAGAGTTTATATTATTTTAGGTTATATATATATATATATATATATATATATGTATAAGGTATATATATAAATTAAGTTTTAATTATTAAAATGTGTAATAGACGAAAATACCCCTGAAACTAACGACATATTTGGATGCCGTTAGACGGTGGGACGTAATTGGCCAATTTTTAAAACCGTGAGGACGAAATTGACAAAATTTCAAACTTTGGACTGAAGTGGCGAAAACAGCAAACCACAGGAACGAAAATGGCCATTAACTCTTATTGTTATTATTATTATTTCGGTGTGTTTTTTGTTTTTTTAATTTAATAAGTAAATGTAATAATCATCATTGTGGTTTGAAAATAACCTGCCATCATAAATGATACTTCAGAAGAAATCAAGAAAGTTTAAAAGTATTGTAGACTGTAAAGGGAGTTTTATTGCTTTAAAGCCCACTTTAGACTTTACGATGTGGATATCATTTTGCTTCTTATTTTACAGTGTCACGTTAACGTCACTCGTATTCCATTTTATTTCACTCTACTATGGTCATCAATTCACCACTTATCTTCTTTTTTAAATAAAACTACTATTAATATAACTAAAATTAATATGTTATGACTAACATAAAAAATTATGTAAATTTAAAATTCATTCATTCAAAATATAAAAAAATAACAAGAATACAATTTACTTAATTTAAAACCTGTTTGAAACTTAAAATAAAAAAATACCTGATAAGTATAAACGTAGTTTAAAACAAAATTAGAGTACCTATCCATATGTTGTGTCCGTACCAAACACTCCCTTCCTTTGTCCCAATATTTTTTAAATCTCACCATTCCTGAAACTATCATCCTCATCAAGAATACAAAGCATGAAAAATATTTATTTACTTTAGCTTATCAAGTCAGCGGCATTTTCACCGACTGACGGCACCAAGAAGGGAGGGTGGAGTTGGGCGACAAATCGATATCCACAATCCACTCCGCATAGTCCAGGGCTAAGTCGTTAATCACGTGGTATCTGGGGCTTTAAAATCTTTAGGTCATGAAGCTCTGTTGTGATTTGAAGTTTCATGGGGCTTTAATTTATTACTATTTTTTAATTAAACAAAATAATAGAATGAAAATATAACACTAGTAGGATCGTTATTGTTTGAAAGCATAAATAAAAAATAGTTAATGTAAACTTAAATAGTTATTAATATTCAGTTATTTATTGTTAATTCTTAATTATTAAACACCACAAGTACAGCCGGTCATCTACATTTAAAAGGAAAATGAACATACAAACAAATTCCCGTTGTCAAGTTTAAAGTAGCACACCGAATGCCCATTCGATTTTTTTTCTCGCACTCTTTTGAACTTGTACAAATTTTGTTACACTTTTACCGATGGGAACCACAAACGATTTAATAAACACAACCCACTCGGGGGGGGGGGGGGGGATACCATCAAAAACATAGTACTCGTGTTGGGAACGACTTGGTAGTAACTTGGTTTATTATAAGTGACTACTCAAGAACATGGATGTCGTTATTTGAACCTGCATGCGACATGTATATAGTTGTTGGGGTTAAATATATATAGGTTAGAATGTTACCTGGATCTTGACTTCCTCTTTGCCCAGCTTGTTTAGGCCCACTGACTTAAACGAACTGTGTATAGAAAGGTCATACACCTTAGCTATATGAGCTACATTTGACGCTAAACTCGACTTGTTTACTTATTCGATTATTCGTTGACTCCCCAAGATATGCATACTATAAACCTCATGTGCATTATCATAGCAAAAAATCACACCACTAAACATCTTTAAAACAACATCAAACATTCATGACGTGTTATCAATAATCCTAGGGCTGGCATATTGTGATTTGTGGATACCAGTACACGATAAGACAGAACACGAGATGTGTTGGTGTACACGACACAAACACTTATCGTGTACTTGTATCCCAAACACGAATGTGAACCTGTTACTACCTGGTATACACAATAATACACGATAAGAGTTTGTTAGAAACACATAGTTGACAACCTGTTTAGTGAAACAAAAGTCGGGAAGGAATGTTTGTGAGTGGTGACAGCTGAGAAACAGAGAGTGAGAATGTTTTAAGAATTTAGGGTTTATGATAACTTATAATTATATATATATATTTAATTATAAAAATATAACCAGGTACTAAACATGGATTTTACCTATTTAGACACGAAAATTAACAGGTAAATTCATGTCTACTTGTTTAGTACACTTAACATGTTAAGACCTTACATGTTACATGTTACAGTCGTGTAGATATGTATTATGTATTTGTATCTCGTATATAAATTATCAGCCTACATAATCCAAACAGTGGATCAACCCATGATTTAAGGCATAAACGCCTATTTATGTCTAGATTGTCAAATACAGGCAATCACGCATGATGAATCATGTGACATTGTTTAATCCAATAATTGTATCACCTTTTAGCAAAAGAATAATGATTGAAACATCTCAACATTTTAAATTATTTCATTTATGTTTTCTAACACCCTGAAAGCGTGTGTATGCTTAGTTAATCTATATATCTATCTATCTATCTATCTATCTATCAATCTATAACATGTATAAACGAATACATAAAAAACTTACGTGTCGCGATGTGGTTGCTCTCCTTTTTTTGGAGTCATCAGATTTACTTGATTTTTAAATGAAGATTTCTTATGCATTTGACCCGAATTCACGGGTATGGGTCTTACCAAACCCATATATTCCATCTCATTAAATTAGAAATTATTTTTACCAAATTATTGATGTGAAAATCCTACAAAATAGAATATACTAAAAATTATTATATGATTTTTTTTAAAAAAAATATTATTTATAATTAAGAAACAATTTTATAGTAAAAATATAAGCGGGTCTTGGGTCTTACCAAACCCAGATAACTTTTAAATCGTGTTATTTGTGAAACAATTTATCATCAAACCATAAGTATATTATTAACTTTCATACAATAAAAAAAATAAAAATTCAAAAAATAAATAAATATTAGAAACGAGCAATGTAAAATAGCCCCCGTAATACGGGGGATAAACACTAGTAATATATATAAACGAAAACATAAAAATCCTACGTGTCGCGACGTGGTCGCTCCCCCTTTTTTGGAGTCATCAGATTTTTTTGATTTTTAAATGGAAGCTTCTCATTTATTTGAACCGAATTCACGGGTACGGGTCTTATCAAACCCAAATATTTCTTAAACAAGTTATAATATCTCATTAAATTAAAAATTATTCTCACCAAATTATTGATCTGAAAATTCTATAAAATAGGATATACTAAAAATTATTATATATGATTTTTTTTAAAAAAATATTATTTATAATTAAGAAACAATTTTATAATAAAAAAAACCGGGTCTTGGGTCTTACCAAACCCATATAACTTTTAAACCGGGTTATAACATCTTAGTTATTTGTGAAATCTTTTTATCATCAAACTCTAAGTATATTATAAATTTCATTACAATAAATAAAACTAAACCCAAAAAAGTATATAAATATTAAAAACGAGTAATGTAAAACAGTCTTCATAATACGGGGGATAAAAACTAATAATAGTATAATATTTAATCTCTTAGGATTTAAAACACGAAACGAAACATTTGTGCAAAGTATTTCAGGGAATAATTTCATAAACAACCTTTACAACTATACGTTTTCATAATTAATTGATAATTATTCCTTGATACCAGCTTCGAGTGACTTATTCATTTGATTATAAACAGAAGCCACTATTAATTAAGTAATATTTTGTTCATTAATTATTCTAAATTATTTTAATTCCATGTAAAGATCATTTCCTTCACCTATTAATTTAAAAACCTGCATAAAAAGATACATGAAAGTTTAAATCAGGAAAAAATGAATGTTGTATAGTAGTCATGTTATAAGTTTCATTAAGAAAAATTAATATGTATATAATTTTAAAATTTTTAATGATTATACTTTGACATTAGTTTTTACCATATATAATAAATCTAATAATATACAATTTTTCATGGGTATAATTAAGTCGTATTTTTATCTTAAAACATTTGTTAATTTAGCTTATATATTTAAATTTGCAATTGGTTCGGCTTCCCTTTTCTACTCCGTTATTCAAGTTAACGATAGGTAAATTATTAATATTTTATGGCTCGTTTACAAAATCTTATAAGCAACAAAAACAAGCTAGAAGGCAATTTCGTAAAGATTTTAGCACTTATCCAAGGATGTTTTCAAGGCATGTGAAGAGGTAGGTCCCAGCAGAGCCCAGTTGGACCCGCAAGACTCACCTTGAAGAGGGACGTCTGCGCAAGGACCAACTGGTTCCGCAGGACCCACCATGCTCAGAGATGAAGACCTTACGCGCAGTACGCCAGCTGTTCCCGCAGGGAAAGCCTCCCAATGGTGAAGTACCCCGCCTGTCCCCGCAGCTGCGGATACAAGCCATCAGGGAAGGCTACCCGCACTAATAGCAAGGCTACACGCACAAGGCACTAACTCTCAATAATTCAGTGTCACCTGAAGGAATGAGCAAGGCGGGAATACTCCCGCCCAAATGAGCCGGTCCGTATGCTTCTGGAAGATCTTTTGTACTATACATGCCAATGTATGGACAAAATAGACAAGATCTGACCAAAGCAGCCCATGAACCAATCACAGGGTGACAGCTCACCGACAACAGTACGAGGAGGAGCATGCTCTAGTACTGTTTGTCACTATTAGCCGCTGCCTACTCACCAACCCTTGTCGTGGCACGCACATAGCCTGCAGTTGGTGGAAAGGGAACAATACACAGCCGACCTTGTCACTATCAGCCGCTGCCTACCCACCAACCAGCATGGCACGTGCGTAGCCCATAGTTGGTAGAACAGGAATATTATACAGCTGGCTGTACCTGCTTGGAAACCTACCTTCGGCTATAAATACTCCAACACCTTGGAACGGTATCATCATCTTGTATTTTACCTTCACTAGCTATTTCTCTCAATATACACTTATATTCAGAGCAATCTAGTCTGATTCTCACGCCGGATGGTGGTCACAAGGAGGAACCCCCCCTTCTCAGTGACGAGCTCACGGTGTCTGTTTTGCAGGTCATCTGAAGAACATCCTTCTTTGCCGGACCTAACCCTCGTGGGAAACATTACTTAACCCTCAGATTATCCATAATCTACTCGGGGTCGCCTAGTGTTTCTTCAGCATGACATGACACTGCCATGCGATTACTAAGCATAAATAAAATCGAGCAATATGTTGTCAAAGCATGTTAGTGATGAATGTTTCAAAGAGATTTATAGTATGTTGCATGAAACCTAACAACATAAGAAGAATCGCCCAACAAATGTTGTGGGATTGATGTGTGATAAATAAATTAAATTAATATTAACATGAATGCATGGGAAATAAATAAAGTTAATATCAATAATTTAATTATGATATACTTTATAAACGAAAAAAAAAACCGGAAAGATTTAAATGTAGAAATAAATAATAAGAATAAATGATTCAAACGAAACAAGTAGATGTAAATCCGATAAACCATGTATTGCAATAGAGTAATGATGTGCGTGTATTTATAAAAGATGTAATTTTTTTCTCAATATAAATATGTTAGTTCTAGTCACAACTCACTTACCTAAACAAAATAACAAGGCTGGCATGATTCAACCCGGTTAACTCGATTGAACGAATTAGATTAGTTAAGGGTCTTGTAAGCTTCGTTGGTTGGGTTAATTAGCAATTACTTATGTAACAGTTAGCCAAACTCAATTGACAAAGGGTTTCACTGCTAATTCAAGATGCAACATGATCAAGCCATCCAAGTGAACCTAAAGATACCAATGGAATTTGTGTTGATTCGCCGTCATAACGTCCGGATTTTTGTTTTAAGAATTTTATATTAACGGAACTACTTTTTGGGTTTAGTTCCGAATCGTAACAAGTATATCCGATACTGATCAAATTCACGTCGACTCGCCGCTGCAATAACCATGTTTTACTGACTGAATAAACATTGTTTTCAATATTTTTTTTTGTAAAATATGCCTTAAGAGTCGCTGCTATTTTAAGTGTCTACTAATTTGTGTTTTGTGTTTAATGTATGTATCATTACGAACCTAACTGGTAACAACCGAATTCATGTCCGACGCCGCAACGCATCAAGTTGCCACCTAGTTTATTATCCAAATTCAAAAGTAACTAAACAAATTAACCAAATTTATGATGGAAAGTTTTATAGGGTTGCGATACTACATGTAACATATTGTTAGGCTATTAAGGCTATCTGTAGTGGGCGTGAGTTAGGGGCGAAAAGGGGCGAATTTGGGCGCGAACACCGCCCCATGCGATATGTGGGCGATTTGGGGCGGGGGCGGGGTTTAATTATCGCCTAGAGGATATGAAGGTTATTATTATATTATATATTATTATATTACTATTGTATATATATGTATATGTATATGTATATATGTTGTGATATATATATATATATATGTATGTGTTGTGTGTGTGTGTGTATATATATGTATATGTATATGCATATGTATATGTATATGTATATGTATACATGTTGTGTGATATATATATATAGGTTTAAGTTCAAGAAAGAAATCAAATTATTGCAAGAAATTAAAGAAATGAATATGAGCCACTAGTTTTATTTTAGGTTTTAAATATTTAAAAATAAATAAAAAAATGTAAATGCAACAATAAATGCACTATCTATCTTCAATTAATACAAGTAATATAACCATAATAAATCTCTCTCTAATTAATATATATCTAACTAATTTAACTATAATAATTAAAAAGATAAAAACATTACTTTAGTTCTGTTTTTTATTTACACATTATTCATTTTATTCAACATAAATACAATTTATTCATATAATAATATTCTTTATATTAAAAAATGATTTTCACTCAATTTATTAGCATGTTTTTTAACACTAAATATCAAAACATAATATATATTTTTTTCAATTAGTATGTCTATAAAAAATTATTGTCATAAATAATAATAAAAAAATATCATACAAATGTGTCCATTAAATGTAAACAATAAATATACAACTTACACAAAGTTATATAACCTATACTTGTTTTGAGCCATAAAAACGTACAACATACAAAAAGCATACAACTTACATATGTAATTCGACATCAACAGTTATATAAACTACACAAAATAGACATATCTTACACGGCTACACATGCGTAGGTTATATGTTTTTCGTATGTAGGTTATATGTTTTTTATTCTTATAACAAGTGTAAGTTATATGTTTTTTTGTAAGTTGTATATTTTTTATTGACATTTAATTCAAACAAGTGTATGATAGTTTTTTGTATTATCTATCACAATGTAACTACGTGCTAATGAATATTGATATGTTGAGTTTCAAGAAATTGGTTTTGAATTAAAATAAATTAATATATGAATAAATTGTATTTGTGTAAGATAAAATTTTCATGTGTAGGTTATATGTTTTCGTGTGCGTGTGTATTTCATTGATGATAAATTTTGTGTGTAGGTTATATGTTTTTCTTGTGTAGGTTATATGTTGTCTTATTCTTATAACAAGTGTAGATTATACGTTTTTGTGTAGGTTGTATGTTTTTTGTTAATTTTTAATGCAAACACATGTAAAATAGCTTTTTGGTATTATTCATTATAATATAAGTATGTTTTGATAGATATTAATATATTGAGATAGAAGAAATTAGTTTTGGATAAAAAGAAATTTTAATGTATGAATAAACCTATACTTGTGTAGGATATAAATTAAAGACACAAAAAATAAGTTATAAAAATAAATGAGTTCTTAATATTTTCTAATTATAATAATTTAATTAGTTATATTAATTAAATAAATAAATATTATGGTTTATTAGTTATATTAATTGAAGAAAGAGAATAATTAATATTTTATTTATTTAACTTTAAGCATTTAAAACTTAAAACAAAACTAGTGATTCATATTCATTTCTCACATTTCTTGCAATAATATAATTTCTTTCTTGAACCATCCCCTATGTATATGTATATGTATATGTATATGTACATGTATATGTATATATGTTGTGTGTGTATATATATATATGTATATGCAAAATGAATCCTATAAACAACCCGAACCAACCGAACCACCCATTCCGTCCTTTCGGTCAACACCATGGTTCGCAAAACCAACTGAACGTGAACTTACAATGGAACCCGATGAACCTAAACCAACCGAGCTATATGTTTTATTATATTTTTAGTTATGTATTTTTTTGTATTTCTTTTTAATTTGAATGCATTTTTATTTAATTATTTGAAGAAATTGATTTTATTCGATTAGTTTAATTATAAAAAGAAAATAATAAAAAAAGACACCATGGGCCCAATTTGTAGCCCTACACCATTACACCCCAAAAACAAATTCGCCCATTTTGATGACTAGGCGCCACGTGTCACAATTCGCACCTATTTGTAGCCCCTCCACTACACATAGCCTAAGAAGACATATACACGTACTTTAAAGTTTAAAGGTAGTAAAGATGATAATGTTAAAATGGATGTGTGGGTACGATAGGTTGTACCGACTAAGAAACAACATTTTTTCAGAAGAGATTAAAAGCGACTTAACATATCCGATAAAAAAATGGAAGAGAGACTAGGGGTATGTTTGACAAAAAGCTTTTAGGAGCTTTAAGCTACAAGCTTTTAAAAAAAACTCAAATTTATTGAAAAGTCTTGTTTGGTTATAGTAGCTTGAAGCTTCTAGGTTAGAAGAAAAAACTTGAAGCTAAAAGCTCCAACTAGTAGCGTTTACAAAAGGATACAAGCTTTTCATATTTCAAATGTTACAATTTTGGTACTTGAACTTCCATAACATTTTGTTAATTCATATAATAGTTACATATTTAACCCATATTCAAAACCAACTACCCTTGACTTTTTAAAATACCATAACCTTTTCACATGTTAATATTTATTTTTAAAAATTGCATCATAAAAACAAGATTTTTATTTTCTTTAATTTGATTATCATATTATTATACTTCTTTAACTTTAAAAGATTAACATATTATGTGATTATTGGTTAGGATCGGTAACAAGTCGAGTCAGGCAAGCTCGAGTCATATGTAAGACCAAATTAGGGTCGGAACGAGTCGATGTAAAAATGGCTAATTTAGTCTGGTTCATGTTGGTACGATTTTGAGTCGAAAGGGGTCAAGTCAAAATAGGTTTCGGATTAGAACGATGCACCGCGCGAGCACCCAACTAGTTTTATTAAAAGTTCAAGCTAATCTACCAAACACCTAAATATTTCTAAAAAGCTACAGCTTCTAGCTACAGCTATCAGCCAGTTTTGCTACTGCTACAGCTACAGCTACAGCTGGTAGCTGTAACTTTTTAAATATATTTAGAAATTTGGCAGAGTAGCTGGAACTTTTAATAAAATGTATAAAATTACTAAAATGGGCATAACTATAAACAAAAATAGTAAATGCATTTCTTTTAGAAGGTTATTTCAGTAAATTAACATACTAAAAGCTTGTAGCTCTTTCTAAACACTACTAGTAGAAACTTTAAGCTTTAAGCCTTTTCTTCTGAACTAAAAGCTTCAAGCTTTTTGAACCAAACAAGGCTTTTAATTGAGCAGAAGTTTTTTCTTAAAAGCTTAAACCATATGCTTAAGATAATAAGGGAATATATACAAGCACACGCCTTAGCTTCCTTTTTTTTGGCGGGATAAATAAATACGCCGCTAATATCATATCAGTACCCGAGAAAAAAGGAGGGAAGAGGAAGATGAAAATTAGGGCAAAATCAAACCCAAAATCAAGCAGTAATCGGACGATGCTCACCGGACGCGAAAGCCTAATCAGATTAATCGGAAAACGCCGACGGTTCCTCCCCAATCGTCAATCTGTCATGTCCGATCCCATTCAGGTTATTATTATTATTAGTTCTTCTATTTTTATCCATTTCTAGTCATAAAATGATTCATTACAGTCGATTAGTTATCTGATAATAAGATCAGATCTCGTTTGTTTTGATTTATAGATATCTTCGAGTATTGTGAAAGTTGAAAATGAATCAGACCAGGCGTTAGAGGAACGTAGTGGTGATTTGGCTGTGAGTTCGAGTTCGGACATGGTTACTTGTCCGGTTTGCGGGATTAAGGTTTGTGGCGAAAGTTACATGATCAACTCACATTTAGGTATACCTAGAGTCCAAGTTGCATTTGAGTATTTTTGAATTTTGTAAAGTTTGATTTTGTTGTGAATGGTTGTTTGTTCCTTACAATCATATTTATTTCAATAGCTGTTGTTGACATGTTGGTTGTACTTGTATCTGACAGACTGACAAGTTAATTAGTTATTAGTCATCATGAGTAGTTGCAGTTCATTAGCTTGTATCTAGATGTGTTGTTAATTCACTTTATAGGAATATATTGCAAGCAATGAAGTTTGAGTAGTGGTTTAAATGGTCCTTGCATTATATTGTTTGTTGGTTGGTTTTCTGTATTGTTATTAATAGCTCATCATGGTTTATAACTGGAAAAATTATGTCTTGATAGGGTTTTTAGGTAGTTTTATAATATTTTTGCACATTAATATATATTATGGAATCATTTTGATTTAGATGCATGTTTGACAAGAGGGACCAAGAGGAAATTGAGCCAGCAGACTCTTCTTCAGTTCAATTTCAGCTCAAGATCGAAAGCCAAAATTGACCAGACTAATTTGGACAATACAAGGTCTAACTCTGCTTGTCATGATAAGGAGGTGTCAGATTTGAGTGGGATAGGTACCGAGGAAACTAATAGTGTTACATACAAGTCATCTTCAAGTTCAGACAATGTTTCATACGCTTATACTGATGGTTCAGCAGAAACCTTGAAGAACGAGGGCAGAATCATCAAGGATGATTCAACTGTAAATAGTGATACAAATGTTAGCTCCCCTTCCAATCTTTCTGGGATTGAGGTCACTGATAATGACAGTGTCAGTTCAGACGATGACATTTCAGGAAAATTGCTTGCAACCTTTATTGTTGGCCGGTGGTATAGTGAAGAAGATGAATTGCAAGCAGGAGAAAATATCTTTCTCTGTAGAGATCCTAAAAATATTAAGGACCCTAATGCCATTAAGGTTAACCTTTTAATGCTAGTTTACATTTCGAGTTTAACTGTTTTACTGATATTAAAGGATTACTTGGACTTGGATTCAGGTTCTTTCTGCAGATTCTAAACACAGTAAAGTGCTTGGTTATATACCTCGGGAGCTAGCTGAACATCTGTCAAAGTTAATGGACACATTCAACATAAGCTTCGAGGTATAATAACACTTTTCAGCATGACGTTCTTGACACAAATCCCCTTAAAATAATGTTTTACATGATACTTTACAGTGATTTTATTGCAGGGTCGTATAACGTTGGTTCCTGAACAATCTCGTGCGGTTGTCCCAATTCAAATTTGGTGTCAAGAGAATATTTCTTTTACCGAACTAGAAGACGAAAAGATTCAAATATTACAGCTGTTATGTCGACGTGTTATAAATGCTGTTAATGTAAGTGAGACAGTGCCTCTTGGCATGGTGAAGTACCAACAGAACTTTTGTCTGTTGCTACAAGAGGTTTTGAAGACGACTCCTCATGTTTTCACACATGATGAAAAGACCTTCTTAGGTGCGTATATTGAACTTTGTGCTGTTTATGTATTTTCTTGTTTATGTAGAGTTTTATACTAATATTATTCTTATGTATGTTTTTCTTTGCAGAAAAGTTTTTTTTGCTTTCTAATGATAGTCAAAGGCTCTTTATTCGCCTTTATACACGAAAAGGTATACATCATGTACCTTTTAAACATTTATTATTCTCAGTTTTTTTATATGCCATCTCTTTGATATTTTTTCAATGATTTATAAACCTTGCATAAATTATATAAGTGTGTGCTCTTTAATTCAGGTCCATGGTTTCGAATGTCTAATATATACTATCCTGAAATATTGGACAATCAACTTGCAGTTAAGGAACTCTCTGGTAATTTAGTTTCTTTTACACAATTAATATTCACAATGTATATAACGTCAATAAGCTTGTATCTTGTCATATTGCAGAAGCAGGTTATGTTTGTTCTACTGAAACCACAGGTGAATTACACAAAGATGATTTGGAAGGAATCTTGAACATTCTTAACGTTGGTGAGCTGCGGGAAATATTAAGTGTGACTAATAAGGTCTGCATTGCATGAGATTTATCAATTTTCATATTTGCTTTTTTAAAAAGTTAAGGCTGTTCATTATATACTTAACTTAGTATGGGCTGTTGGAGCATGCTGGAAGGTTCCTCCTAAATTTGGTTGAAACTGTAGTTGTGCTCCTAAAGTTACATATTGGCTTCTGATGACCACACATGACAAGAACTACTGTGTGGACAGATACGGGCCATAAATTGTTAATAATCTAATAGTATGTATACTAGACTTCTTCAAGATATCAGATTTATAGATATTGATTACATGGATCTTAAATTAAAAATCTCACATAAATTTGATCATTATTCAGAAATGTAGTTATGGTTCACGCAAGCAGGAGTCCCTTTTTTCCCTTCTTTCTGCATACGGGAATGGATCAAGGTCTTATGATTATTCCAATTTATGTACTCCATTTGCCTTTAGTTTATTTCTTCAATTAATTATAATCATTTATGTTGCAGCTCATTGATATATAAAATGGTTCTTGAGAAAACTGGCTCTTGCATACGTATATCTTCAGCAGCCGATTCCCTAGTTTGGCGTGTTGAGGTAATTGTATTAGGACTTTGTAGACGAATTGAACGGACGCTAACGGTGCATGTTCGTGTTCGTTTTTTAATTTTAACGAACAAGGTTTTCTTGTCCGTTCATTAAGAAAATGAGTGTGATTGCGTTCATTGTGTTCATTTGTTAATAGAATAAATGAATGGTTCACGAATGTAAATGAGCATTATTGAATAAACATAAATAAATGAACAAAAAGTTTGTGTTCATGTTTGCTGGTTTAACTAAATGAACAAAAAGTTTGTTCATGCTTGTTTGTTTTAAATAAATGGATTTTTTTCATTTTCATTCTCTTATTACCAAACCTTTTTATAATTCATACTCAAGATACATACATCTGATATATCTAATTATCAAAATATATCGTTTCTTACTTTCTTTACAGAGGCTTTTCTTTTGTAATGGGGAGCAAGATCTATCAGCATTTTTACTTGTGGATTTGGGAATCATGAAGTATCCAACTTACAACTGTATTGTAACTGACCAGATGTTTTCTAGTAGAGATGATTTACTATTGTATGAAGAGGTAATGTTGAAAATTGGGATATAATATATTTTAGCATGTAGTTTTTACCAGTCTAATATAAGCTATCAATAGGCACTTGAAGTAGCACAAATTATGGATGAATCTCTTGAACAAGATGACTCGTCAATGGTCTTGAGATGTGTTGCAATATCCTTGCCCCGCACATCCAGTTATGCTGCAAAAACAGTTAAATTTTCATGTTTTTCAGCACCGTGGGTCTACTCCAAGGTGCTTCTTTTAGGCGTTTCGTTTCTTGAATCTGAACGTAGGTATGGGCTATCGTACACTTTCTCGTAGATGATTATTTTGACAATTTGACCTGCTAATGGGCTGATCCGGGTTATGTTTCATTCTCAACTAAGGGTGTGCATGGGCTGGTTTTGGGCTAAAGCTGAAAATGGGTTAAAATCGGTTGAAAATTGAAAGTCACCCAGAATGTATTTTTATTGCATAAGGCTTTTTAAATCATGTACTTGATAAATTATACATTGCTGAAGTAAAATAAATGTCGTAATCATATTTGTCAGTGTCACTCTAAGGATTTATTAAAAAAATATTAACAATCTTGGGCGCAAGACCCGACTAGAGAATTAATGATTATTGTCAAATAGAAACAGTTGTATATTTTGTTATTTTTCATACGTGATTGTAATGGATTAGATACATTATAACTTTACAGGTATACCGATGCAATTGATTTACTTAAGCATCTATTACATAGTTTTGACAAAGATAAAAGAAGAGGTTATTGGACATTGAGACTGTCAATCGATTTGGAACACCTGGGTCGGGTCAACGAGAGCCTATCTGTTGCTGAAAGTGGAATAGATGATCCATGGGTTCGTGCTGGTTCAAGAATATCATTGCAAAGACGTGTACTTCGATTAGGAAAACCACCAAGACGGTGGAAGATTCCTAGTTTTTCGGAATCTGTCAATAGAAAGATTCCCGAGGTTGTTACTTGTTGGTTTTAGGCTTGTAAATGAACTGAACGAACACGAACTGAGCATGTTTGTGTTTAATCATTTAACTTTAACCAAACAAACGATTGAATGTGAACAGTAAACGGCTACCTTTTTCGTGTTTGTGTCCTTTTGATAAGAAAATAAACATGCTTGTGTTCGTTTATGTTCATTTGTTAGTAGTATAAACGAACGGTTCACGAACGTAAACAAATGAGAATAAGTGAACGCATATTAACATACATAAGCGAATATAATTGAGCGAACACCATCAATTTATTGGGCCTAACATAAATGAATGAATGAGACATGTGTTCATGTTCGTTCGTTTAACTAAATGAACAAAAACAATCGTTCATGCTGGTTTTTTATTAAATAGACTTTGGTTTTGTTTTGGCCCAAAAAAATCAGTTAATATGTAGACATGAAGTTATGACATCTATTAGATTTAAGATTTAATGTTTGCTCTATATTTTCATTTAACAAACTCTTTGTTTGGAGCTATTGTTTAGGTTCATGTTCAAGGTAGGCCACTTAACTGTAAAACCGGGACAAAGAGCAGGTTTTATGGTGAAGATGGAGAACAATGTGGGGTGGAGGAGCTTGCTCTTCTGTATTATGCCGGAGAAGATGGAGGTGGATGGGAAGGGGTTCATTCAGAAAGTGGAATTTGGTTGACCGTTTTTGGGCTGCTTATGTGGGATGCCATCTTTTCTGATGTGCCAAATGTCTTTCTTACCAGATTTCAGGTATACTCAAATTCATTTACTCTTTGCGCCAAATGTATTATATCGTGTCGGACACTTTATGCACACACGCTATTTTAATTTTAAGTATCCAATTGTTTTAGCTAAACTTGGAAAAACGGGTGGGTCGGGTTGGGTAATGGGTCAAAACAGGTTTTGTAAAAAATAGGTTCGGGTGAAGGCGGGTTGCTAAAAAATTTTGTCAATTTGGTTTGGGTCAAAATGGGTTCTAACCAAACCTTTGGATTATTTTAAACGTGTCAAATGGATAAAACAAAGTTGAGATGAAAATGGGTCATATATAGGTCAAACGGGTTGAAAGATGACCAAATATTTTTAATGTATGCAACCTGCTAAATTTCTGGGGGTGTTTGGGATTGCTTCTTAAGATTGCTTCTTAAAATTGTTTTTTGCTTTTTGGAGCGGCAAAATGTCCAAAAAACAAAAAGCAATTTTAAGAAGCAATCCCAAACACCCCCTCTATATCTGAATAAAGGTTAGATTATTATTTTAACAAGATCACTTTTGTAATCATAAATTAACAAGTTAACTACTTAAATGAGCACCCTTCTCTCTCTCTAGGCAAGAAGTAAAAGTGCATTATGTGATTCTTGCAGTTTTCAGCATATTTCTTGGTTCTGATCTAAACACTTTTATATATATGTATGTATATATATTTATCTGATTTTTTGTATCCATTATATTGCAGACTTCACCCTTAGATTTAGACACAGATTACTTTTATGAATCTAGAAAAAACATCATAGAACCACTATTATCAAAGATTCAGGAAGGCATGGCAGAGGAAATCCTCATAACATCATGGGAATCCCATTTTGGAACATCATGTCGAGGCGTTAACTGGAACCGACATTCCTTAACTGAGCTTCGAGCGGTTGTGACTTGCATAGGTAGTGGTTGCATGGCAACCATTTGCCGACACCTGGCACAAGATTACAGGAGTTGGTCTAGTGGCATGCCGGATCTATTATTGTGGCGGTTTCATTCAGATTATAGCGGTGAGGCAAAGCTTGCTGAAGTTAAAGGGCCTCGCGATCGGCTTTCTGAACAACAACGTGCGTGGCTTCTGTTTTTTATGGATTCCGGGTTCAATGCTGAGGTTTGTAGGGTCAATCCTCCTGTTTCTAAGTAAGAATGGTGAGTTGTTTGATTTGTACAGATTTGATTTGTAAAACTTTGAAAAATATTAACAAGTTAATATATAAATACAAAAAACATTCAAAAGGGTTATTCAAATATTTGTGAAGTAAATAGTTTCATGACTAATCATTCATAATCTTTCTTTACTTAGTAAAAAAATAACAAATTTTGGGGGTGTGTTACAACTTTGACATTATTGTCACATTGTAGCATATCTTTTTAATCTTGTTATGAACCTATACTCAATATTTGTATTCATGAGTTGGCATGAACACAGCACAATGACTACAATTTCGTTTCTTGTATAGGTACTCTTAATTTACAAAAAAACATAGATGTCAATAAAAAAATTGTTTCAAAACTCAACCCGGTTATATTTTAGCATAGTATCCGCAAATAATATAAATGTTAACATAAATAGCTCCATAAATCCTATAAACATAAACAAGTCGAGTAATGAATACGCTAGGTTGACACGATACAACCCATTTAGCTAATCGTGTTACGCATTTGATTTGAAATTGACCCAAAACTGTTGCTGAACTGCTAAACTCAAACCTTTAATTTTCTGTTACATTCATCTTGTGTAAAAAGTTGACAACCTTAATAAATTGTGGGATGTCGGGTGATGCTAGTAACATGTTTGAGATAAATGCTTGTTTCACCTACCACGTAAGTCATTTAATTGTGTATTTACCACACTCAACTATGTTCCTAAACTAGGTTAAAAACTCTATTTGTACCAGTCCCACTTTAATCATCCTTTGTATCATGTTTGTCTACACAAAAGCAGGAAGGAACGTGGCTTTTGATGATTTCTTAAACGACGTCCAAGTCTATGATGTTAGAAATTTTAAATCTGAAATTCTATGAGAATTCTCTTTATGTTAAATCTATAATTTTTTTCTTGGTTTAACTAACACATAGATGAACTACGATTTTTTTTATAAAAAATACAATTATTTATAAATTATTATCTTTAAACACTTAGTGAGAAAAATATAATAATAATATCATGCAAGGGCAAATAAAATGACCATATAAGACGTCAAAGTTTAGGGTGCAACCTAATAAAACGTCAAATGAATAGCTATTATGTGAGAGGAAAACATTTTGCTAAATAAAATATATATAAAATATGTTTTTGACTTCTTTTATAACTTTAATAATATTGTTTTATATAAATTCAAGAAACCATTACGATTCTCAACTTTCGTATCTATACCATACCACTAGGGGTGTGCATGGGTCGGTTTGGAGCGGGTTTGAGCCAAACCCATAACCATAACCGATATGTCGGTTAGTGGATAACCATAACCATAACCGATCCGTTATGGCGGTTTCGGTTAACCGGTTTTGAAGGTTAAAGCGGTTCGGTTATGGGTCGGATAACCTTAACCAAAACAATTTAATTGAGCCTACAAGTTTGATACCAAATATTAGAAAAAATGACTTGACATAATTCAACAAAATATATTAACATCAATATCAAATGTTGAAAAAATGGCATTATAGAATCTAACAATGAAATTTAAGTTAATTTGATAACAAAAGTTGAACCGAACACATCAAAATGGTATAATCCGACAATATGTTTGTTGAAAATAAATCCCAAACATAAAAATAAATGGGTCGGTTCGGTTATGGCGGGCTTGGAAGTATCTATAACCAAAACCGACTCACATTTGGTGGTTTTAAAACTTCATTAAAACCGACCCACCGGTTATGACGGTTATCGGTTAAAATCGGGTTGGCTATGGCCGTTATGGTTTGGTTAACGGTTATGACGGTTAAATTGCTCACCCCTACATACCACTATATAAAGCATATTAGAGGGAGAACAATGTAATTTATATAATAACAAAAGTGGGAGTATTGTGTTTCTAAATTTGTTCTTCATGCATATATTGTTGTACTCTCCATCTTTGTTGTGATGTTTTTTTTTTGGTTTTATATTTTAGCACCAACAATTTTCATAGATTACAAACATGTCATAATTTTATTTAGTTTTAATCCTTAACTTTTTTCACTTTCCACTTTGGTCTCACATACTTTTCATCTTTTACAATTTTTTGTTAACATTTCAGTCTAAATTTAACGAGTTAACACATTGCAACGCAGGTGCGTGGTTCATCATTTTTATGTCCATTTTTACCGTTTAATGGTCACGTCACAACGCGTAAATGGTTACGTCAATTCGTGGAAGACATTCCACAATGACCAAAGCCGTTGTCGGCAATTTGCATACACTGTGACAGTGAGTCTGCAATTGGTATATCTCAACGTTCAATGTATAATGGCAAATCAAGGCATATGAGACGTAGACATAACACGATACGACAACTACTGTCAACGGGTGTTATCACGATTGACCATGTGAGGTCAGAAGATAACATTGCAGACCCGTTAACAAAAGGCTTAAGCACGGATAAATTTTATAAGTTGTCGAGAGGAATGGGACTAAAGCCCGCGATAAAGGAAGTATGAGGGAAACCTAACTTAGCAGACTGGAGATCCCAAGAGCTAAGTTCAATAGGCAAACTTAATCATATGACCAGAGGCAGTCACTGTGGGGGAGTACCCCAAAACCAAAGGGAGTCTTGAACTTCCTAGTCCTTTCTCCTATGGGAGTACCCTAAAACCAGTGACATTTGGGAGAGGTTAAACATATTAAGGTTAAGTGAAATAACCATGTTGCTTTTAATGATTCATGGGAATCACCTATGTTAGAGAGAAGTGTGGTCGCTTCGAATGGAATTGTGGGGAGGCGCAATTTCCTAGAGCTCTCGTAGAACCAGGACCGTGATCCATGACCATAACGGACACAAGAATGAGGGGTTGACCAAACCAGGGAGAGTATCGTGTGAAGGCATATTGTCGTCTACACAAATGGGGGTCTGTTCAAAGTCATCGCGACTACAAACCGCTAGGAGGCTAAGTATGCTTCACAACGGAAGGTTCAAAGGGTAACACCTACCTATCCGGCAATACTCAACTGCTGAAACTTACTTCGAAGAATCGATTTCCATTCATGTGGGGGATTGTTGAAAAATTTGTTACGTGTGCATTAGTAGGTTGTTATGACACAACAAATGCACACTAATAGACATTGATGAATGAGATATCGATGTGTGATTGTGTGTATTTGAAAGAAAATACTATAGTGGTGTATCCCACATTGGTGGGATGAAAAGCTTGTGCCTTGTTATTCCTCTATAAATAGAGAGGCAAACTAAGTTGCAACACACACCAAACCTTACACACAACACAAGCATTGTTACAAGGTTTTTCCAACTTCTTCTTCTTCTTCTACATTTCTGGTTTCTTTTATTCGAACCTTTTTTAGGTTTACGGTTAACTCCGGCAGTACTACTGCTCCGGCTGTTGTACCCTGGGAAACAGCGAGTTCTCTTGGGAGACTCGAAATATTGTTTTAAGGGCCCCGTGTTCAACACGATCCTCAGCCAACCTGTTTACATTTTTTTTGTATTGTATTTGGTTTATTTCTTTGATTCTGTATTGTATTTCAGATTCTTGTATTATATTGTATAAGTAATAAAACTATTTGTTAATTTTCTGTTTATTTACTCAATTCACGAATTCGGTTCCTACAATCTTAAAACAATATTTTTAAAACCGTTTCGTGAAAACTTTGTTTAAATTTTCAGAAACTATTCTGTTTTGATCCAAACCAGTTTTGTTTCAAAATAGTATATGTTTTAAAAACAGTTTTTTCATTTCTGTTTGGTCTCAGAATCAAGAATTGGATCCTCAAAGTTGGACTTAGACAGATTCGTTCTTGGTTTAACATTCTGAAATCAGAAAAGGCTCATTTTTGGGCTGTTTTTGGCTATCTAGCATGAGATAGCTTATCGTAAAACTTTGTTTAAATTTTCAGAAACTATTCTATTTTGATCCAAACCAGTTTGTTTCAAAATAGTATATGTTTTAAAAACAATTTTTCTTTTCTGTTTTGGTCTCAGAATCAAGAATTGGATCTTCAAAGTTGGACTTAGATAGATTCGTTCTTGGTTTAGCATTCTGAAATCAGAAAAGCCTCCTTTTTTGGGTTGGTTTTGTTATCTTGCACGGGATAAATTTATCTGGCAAATTTCAGAATTTTCTGAATTTTTTTTTCTAAGTTACTAACTTGGTCTGTTTTCTGTGTGCAAGAATGACAGGACCAACCCCAAACACTTCTAATGCTACCTCTGTTGTCCATTTGACCACCCCAGCCAATGTGGGAGCGACAACAATGGCTAACCATGCTGAAAAACCCGAAAAGTTCACGGGTGTCCACTTTAAGAGGTGGCAGCAGAAAATGTTTTTTTACTTGTCAACCTTGAACTTAGCACAGTTCTTGGAAAAAACAACCCCCATACCCACTGCCCAAGATGATGCCCAAAGTGTGAGTGCTTTGGACGTTTGGAAACATTCTGAATTTCTATGTCGCAATTACGTGCTCAATGGTTTGGCGGATCCATTGTATAACGTCTATTGTGGGATAAAGACTGCCAAAGAACTATGGGAGTCTTTAGACAAGAAGTATAAAACCGAAGATGCGGGAACAAAGAAATTTGTTGTGGCCCGTTTTTTGGACTTTAAAATGGTTGACTCCAAGACTGTGATCACCCAAGTCCAAGAACTACAAGTTATAATTCATGAAATTCATGCCGAGGGTATGACAATTAGTGAAACGTTCCAAGTTGCAGCCATAATTGAAAATTTGCCTCCTAGTTGGGTTGAGTTTAAGAATTATCTTAAGCACAAACGAAAGGAGATGACTATTGATGAATTAATTGTTCGTCTTCGAATTGAGGAAGACAATAAAATGGCTCAAAAATCAGCTCGTGTGGAGCCAATGGCTAAGGCCAACATGGTTGAACTTGGACAATCTTCTAAGGGGGGGGGGGGGGGCATAAGGGTAAGGGTAAAATGAATAAGGGAAAGGGAAAGGTGAACCTTGGACCGAAGAAGGAGGTTGTGAAAAAGAAACCTCAATCTTCAAATTTCCAAGGTGTTTGTTACAATTGTAATGAGAATGGTCATCATGCGAACCAATGCAAGAAGCCTAGGCGTGAGCGTGCGCATATGGTGGATGAAAATGGTGAACCGTTGGTGGCAATGATCACCGAGATCTCGGCAATGATTGAAGAAATCAATCTTGTGGGGGACAAACCGCAAGGATTGTTCATTGATACGGGTGCGACCCGTCATGTGTGTGGTGACAAGACCCTTTTTAGCACCTTTAAGGAGGCTGCTAGTGATGCTAAGTAGTTTATGGGGAATCAAGCAACGGCCGACATCAAGGGTGTAGGGAATGTGATCTTGAAGATGACTTCGGGAAAAGAGCTTACTTTGAGCAACACTTTGTATGTACCCGAAATTCGTAAGAATTTGGTTTCGGGTTGGTTGCTTAATAAGTTTGGTTTTCGTTTAGTGTTTGAGTCGGACAAGTTTGTCTTGACTAAGCATGGAATGTATGTTGGTAAGGGCTATGCCCTCAATGGTATGTTTAAACTTGATGTAACCGTGATTGGAAATGAAATGAATAAGGCATCTACTTCTGCTTATATTATTGAGTCTTTAAATTCAAATGTTTGGCATGGTAGATTAGGACATGTAAATTTCAATTCACTTCGTCGTTTAATTAAATTAAAAGGCATACCAACATTCCACATTGATACAAACTCGAAATGCGAATCATGTGTTGAATCCAAACTTACAAGATCATCCTTCAAATCGGTTGAAAGAATAACCAAAACACTTGATTTAATTCACACCGATGTGTGCAATTTAAAAATGTGCCCAACAAGAGGGGGAAACAAATATTTCATCACGTTTATTGATGATTGCTCAAAATATTGCTATGTATATTTACTTAAAAGTAAAGATGAAGCAATAGAAAAATTTATCTTGTTTAAAAATGAAGTTGAGTTACAACTTAACAAGAAAATTAAACGTGTGAGAAGCGATCGAGGAGGTTAATACGTTTCACCATTTGCGGATTTATGCGCACAAAGTGGCATAATACATGAATTAACCCCTCCTTATTCTCCACAATCAAATGGCATTGCGGAACGAAAGAACCGTACATTGAAAGAGATGATGAATGCCATGTTGGTTAGTTCTGGGGTGAGCCATGACATGTGGGGGGGGGGGGGGGTGCCATTTTAAAGGCAAATTATCTTTTAAATAAGATACCTCTCAAGAATAGGGACGAGACTCCTTATAAGTTATGGAAGGGAAGAGAACCTTCGTACAAATACATGAAAGTGTGGGGGGTGCCTAGCTAAAGTCACCGTACCACCTCCTAAAGCTCCTAGGATTGGTCCCAAAACTGTTGATTGCATTTTCATTGGATATGCTCACAATAGTAGTGCACATCGGTTTTTGGTACATGAATCCAAAAATCCAAATGTACACGTAAACACTTTCATGGAGGCGAGCCCCAATACTGTCTCGTATTTTGAGCACGTGTTTCCTAAGTTAGGACACACACATGAGGCCTCATCATCACGAGCGAATGATGTAGGTGCAATCTCGTCAACACAAAATGACGACTTGGTTCATGAAGGAACACATGAACGGCCCGAGACCGAGGATGGTGATTTAAGACGAAGCAAAAGACAAAAGGTTGCAAAATCCTTTGGTCCTAACTTCGTAAGCTTTATGGTTGAAGGTGAACCTAATACCTACCATGAAGCGGTGACCTCACCTGAAGGACCTCAATGGAAAGAAGCAATCAAGAATGAAATTGATTCAATCTTACAAAATCATACTTGGGAATTGGTAGATCTTCCAGTTGGTTGCAAACCACTTGGATATCGTTGGATATTCAAAAAGAAGATGAAAGCCGATGGAAGTATTGATAAATACAAGGCGAGGCTAGTGATCAAAGGTTTTAAACAAAAGGAAGGTCTAGACTATTTTGATACTTACTTACCTGTAACACGTATAACCTCTATAAGGTTGGTGCTTGCAATCGCGTCTTTACGAAGTTTGGAAGTGCACCAAATGGATGTAAAAACGGCTTTTCTAAATGGTGATTTGGAAGAAGAGATATACATGGAGCAACCTGAGGGTTGCTCCGCCCCTGGTCAAAAGGGCAAAGTATGCAAACTCATCAAGTCTTTTTATGGCTTGAAGCAAGCTCCAAAACAATGGCACCAAAAGTTTGACCAAGTCATGATTAGCAGTGGTTTCAAAATTAATGAGTGTGATAAATGTGTTTATGTTAAACACACAAATGGAGGTTATGTTATTTTATGCCTTTATGTGGATGACATGCTTATCATTGGGAGTAATGATAAAATGGTTCAATCTACAAAAGACATGTTAAAGACACGATTTGACATGAAAGACATGGGTTTAGTTGATACTATTCTTGAAATAAAAATCATTAAAACCAAAGAAGGTCTTACTTTGAGTCAAGCACACTATGTCGACAAGATTCTTGAAAAATTCAACAAGGAAGACAAGCGAGTGGCTCATTCTCCTGTTGACACTACTCTACATCTATGTAAAAATAGAGCTGAGCCGGTTGCTCAATTAGAGTATTCAAGAATCATTGGAAGTCTAATGTCTCTCATGACATGTACGAGACCCTATTTAGCATACACGGTGAGTAGGCTAAGTAGATATACTAGCAATCCAAGTGTTCAACATTGGAAAGCTATTATAAGGGTGCTTAGGTACACAAGATACACAAGAGACTATGGTTTGCATTATACCAACCATCCAGCTGTGATCGAAGGGTATACTGATGCGAACTGGATTTCGGATATGAAAGATTCCAAATCAACAAGTGGGTACGTGTTCCTACTTGGTGGGGCAGCAATATCTTGGAAATCATCCAAACAAACTGTAATTGCTAGATCCACAATGGAGTCTGAATTCATTGCCTTAGACAAATCTGGGGAAGGCAGAATGGTTACGTCAATTCGTGGAAGACATTCAACAATGGCCAAAGCCGTTGTCGGCAATTTGCATACACTGTGACAGTGAGTCTGCAATTGGTATATCTCAACGTTCAATGTATAATGGCAAATCAAGGCATATGAGACGTAGACATAACACGATACGACAACTACTGTCAACGGGTGTTATCACGATTGACCATGTGAGGTCAGAAGATAACATTGCAGACCCATTAACAAAAGGCTTAAGCACGGATAAATTTTATAAGTTGTCGAGAGGAATGGGACTAAAGCCCGCGATAAAGGAAGTATGAGGGAAACCTAACTTAGCAGACTGGAGATCCCAAGAGCTAAGTTCAATAGGCAAACTTAATCATATGACCAGAGGCAGTCACTGTGGGGGAGTACCCCAAAACCAAAGGGAGTCTTGAACTTCCTAGTCCTTTCTCCTATGGGAGTACCCTAAAACCAGTGACATTTGGGAGAGGTTAAACATATTAAGGTTAAGTGAAATAACCATGTTGCTTTTAATGATTCATGGGAATCACCTATGTTAGAGAGAAGTGTGGTCGCTTCGAATGGAATTGTGGGGAGGCGCAATTTCCTAGAGCTCTCGTAGAACCAGGACCGTGATCCATGACCATAACGGACACAAGAATGAGGGGTTGACCAAACCAGGGAGAGTATCGTGTGAAGGCATATTGTCGTCTACACAAATGGGGGTCTGTTCAAAGTCATCGCGACTACAAACCGCTAGGAGGCTAAGTATGCTTCACAACGGAAGGTTCAAAGGGTAACACCTACCTATCCGGCAATACTCAACTGCTGAAACTTACTTCGAAGAATCGATTTCCATTCATGTGGGGGATTGTTGGAAAATTTGTTACGTGTACATTAGTAGGTTGTTATGACACAACAAATGCACACTAATAGACATTGATGAATGAGATATCGATGTGTGATTGTGTGTATTTGAAAGAAAATACTATAGTGGTGTATCCCACATTGGTGGGATGAAAAGCTTGTGCCTTGTTATTCCTCTATAAATAGAGAGGCAAACTAAGTTGCAACACACACCAAACCTTACACACAACACAAGCATTGTTACAAGGTTTTTCCAACTTCTTCTTCTTCTACATTTCTGGTTTCTTTTATTCGAACCTTTTTCAGGTTTACGGTTAACTCCGGCAGTACTACTGCTCCGGCTGTTGTACCCTGGGAAACAGCGAGTTCTCTTGGGAGACTCGAAATATTGTTTTAAGGGCCCCGTGTTCAACACGATCCTCAGCCAAACCGTTTACATTTTTTTTTGTATTGTATTTGGTTTATTTCTTTGATTCTGTATTGTATTGTATAAGTAATAAAACTATTTGTTAATTTTCTGTTTATTTACTCAATTCACGAATTCGGTTCCTACATACTTTAAAGTTATTAGATACAACTAACATTATATATCATGCTAAATATCTAATGTGTGACCTATAAAGCCAAAAATATGACTTACTATATCAAAAGAACAAAACCCGTTAAATATATTATGGTCAAGTTAATAATAAAAGTGGGCGGGAATCCGGATAAAAGACGAGAGCTGCGGGAAATATTAAGTGTGACTAATAAGGTCTGCATTGCATGAGATTTATCAATTTTCATATTTGCTTTTTTAAAAAGTTAAGGCTGTTCATTATATACTTAACTTAGTATGGGCTGTTGGAGCATGCTGGAAGGTTTCTCCTAAATTTGGTTGAAACTGTAGCTGTGCTCCTAAAGTTACATATTGGCTTCTGATGACCACACATGACAAGAACTACTGTGTGGACAGATACGGGCCATAAATTGTTAATAATCTAATAGTATGTATACTAGACTTCTTCAAGATATCAGATTTATAGATATTGATTACATGGATCTTAAATTAAAAATCTCACATAAATTTGATCATTATTCAGAAATGTAGTTATGGTTCACGCAAGCAGGAGTCCCTTTTTTCCCTTCTTTCTGCATACGGGAATGGATCAAGGTCTTATGATTATTCCAATTTATGTACTCCATTTGCCTTTAGTTTATTTCTTCAATTAATTATAATCATTTATGTTGCAGCTCATTGATATATAAAATGGTTCTTGAGAAAACTGGCTCTTGCATACGTATATCTTCAGCAGTCGATTCCCTAGTTTGGCGTGTTGAGGTAATTGTATTAGGACTTTGTAGACGAATTGAACGGACGCTAACGGTGCATGTTCGTGTTCGTTTTTTAATTTTAACGAACAAGGTTTTCTTGTCCGTTCATTAAGAAAATGAGCGTGATTGCGTTCATTGTGTTCATTTGTTAATAGAATAAATGAATGGTTCACGAATGTAAATGAGCATTATTGAATAAACATAAATAAATGAACAAAAAGTTTGTGTTCATGTTTGCTGGTTTAACTAAATGAACAAAAAGTTTGTTCATGCTTGTTTGTTTTAAATAAATGGATTTTTTTCATTTTCATTCTCTTATTACCAAACCTTTTTATAATTCATACTCAAGATACATACATCTGATATATCTAATTATCAAAATATATCGTTTCTTACTTTCTTTACAGAGGCTTTTCTTTTGTAATGGGTAGCAAGATCTATCAGCATTTTTACTTGTGGATTTGGGAATCATGAAGTATCCAACTTACAACTGTATTGTAACTGACCAGATGTTTTCTAGTAGAGATGATTTACTATTGTATGAAGAGGTAATGTTGAAAATTGGGATATAATATATTTTAGCATGTAGTTTTTACCAGTCTAATATAAGCTATCAATAGGCACTTGAAGTAGCACAAATTATGGATGAATCTCTTGAACAAGATGACTCGTCAATGGTCTTGAGATGTGTTGCAATATCCTTGCCCCGCACATCCAGTTATGCTGCAAAAACAGTTAAATTTTCATGTTTTTCAGCACCGTGGGTCTACTCCAAGGTGCTTCTTTTAGGCGTTTCGTTTCTTGAATCTGAACGTAGGTATGGGCTATCGTACACTTTCTCGTAGATGATTATTTTGACAATTTGACCTGCTAATGGGCTGATCCGGGTTATGTTTCATTCTCAACTAAGGGTGTGCATGGGCTGGTTTTGGGCTAAAGCTGATAACGGGTTAAAATCGGTTGAAAATTGAAAGTCACCCAGAATGTATTTTTATTGCATAAGGCTTTTTAAATCATGTACTTGATAAATTATACATTGCTGAAGTAAAATAAATGTCGTAATCATATTTGTCAGTGTCACTCTAAGGATTTATTAAAAAAATATTAACAATCTTGGGCGCAAGACCCGACTAGAGAATTAATGATTATTGTCAAATAGAAACAGTTGTATATTTTGTTATTTTTCATACGTGATTGTAATGGATTAGATACATTATAACTTTACAGGTATACCGA
The DNA here is from genome assembly GCF_021521415.1 of Bidens hawaiensis. Taxonomy (NCBI): domain Eukaryota; kingdom Viridiplantae; phylum Streptophyta; class Magnoliopsida; order Asterales; family Asteraceae; genus Bidens; species Bidens hawaiensis. The sequence goes on along the minus strand of NW_027491854.1, from coordinate 247,119 downwards.
TGCAATTGATTTACTTAAGCATCTATTACATAGTTTTGACAAAGATAGAAGAAGAGGTTATTGGACATTGAGACTGTCAATCGATTTGGAACACCTGGGTCGGGTCAACGAGAGCCTATCTGTTGCTGAAAGTGGAATAGATGATCCATGGGTTCGTGCTGGTTCAAGAATATCATTGCAAAGACGTGTACTTCGATTAGGAAAACCACCAAGACGGTGGAAGATTCCTAGTTTTTCGGAATCTGTCAATAGAAAGATTCCCGAGGTTGTTACTTGTTGGTTTTAGGCTTGTAAATGAACTGAACGAACACGAACTGAGCATGTTTGTGTTTAATCATTTAACTTTAACCAAACAAACGATTGAATGTGAACAGTAAGCGGCTACCTTTTTCGTGTTTGTGTCCTTTTGATAAGAAAATAAACATGCTTGTGTTCGTTTATGTTCATTTGTTAGTAGTATAAACGAACGGTTCACGAACGTAAACAAATGAGAATAAGTGAACGCATATTAACATACATAAGCGAATATAATTGAGCGAACACCATCAATTTATTGGGCCTAACATAAATGAATGAATGAGACATGTGTTCATGTTCGTTCGTTTAACTAAATGAACAAAAACAATCGTTCATGCTGGTTTTTTATTAAATAGACTTTGGTTTTGTTTTGGCCCAAAAAAATCAGTTAATATGTAGACATGAAGTTATGACATCTATTAGATTTAAGATTTAATGTTTGCTCTATATTTTCATTTAACAAACTCTTTGTTTGGAGCTATTGTTTAGGTTCATGTTCAAGGTAGGCCACTTAACTGTAAAACCGGGACAAAGAGCAGGTTTTATGGTGAAGATGGAGAACAATGTGGGGTGGAGGAGCTTGCTCTTCTGTATTATGCCGGAGAAGATGGAGGTGGATGGGAAGGGGTTCATTCAGAAAGTGGAATTTGGTTGACCGTTTTTGGGCTGCTTATGTGGGATGCCATCTTTTCTGATGTGCCAAATGTCTTTCTTACCAGATTTCAGGTATACTCAAATTCATTTACTCTTTGCGCCAAATGTATTATATCGTGTCGGACACTTTATGCACACACGCTATTTTAATTTTAAGTATCCAATTGTTTTAGCTAAACTTGGAAAAACGGGTGGGTCGGGTTGGGTAATGGGTCAAAACAGGTTTTGTAAAAAATAGGTTCGGGTGAAGGCGGGTTGCTAAAAAATTTTGTCAATTTGGTTTGGGTCAAAATGGGTTCTAACCAAACCTTTGGATTATTTTAAACGTGTCAAATGGATAAAACAAAGTTGAGATGAAAATGGGTCATATATAGGTCAAACTGGTTGAAAGATGACCAAATATTTTTAATGTATGCAACCTGCTAAATTTCTGGGGGTGTTTGGGATTGCTTCTTAAGATTGCTTCTTAAAATTGTTTTTTGCTTTTTGGAGCGGCAAAATGTCCAAAATGCCCCTCCAAAAGCACCTAAAAGCATCAAATTGGTGCTTTTAGGTGCTTTTGGAGGGGCATTTTGGACATTTTGTATGTCCAAAAAACAAAAAGCAATTTTAAGAAGCAATCCCAAACACCCCCTCTATATCTGAATAAAGGTTAGATTATTATTTTAACAAGATCACTTTTGTAATCATAAATTAACAAGTTAACTACTTAAATGAGCACCCTTCTCTCTCTCTAGGCAAGAAGTAAAAGTGCATTATGTGATTCTTGCAGTTTTCAGCATATTTCTTGGTTCTGATCTAAACACTTTTATATATATGTATGTATATATATTTATCTGATTTTTTGTATCCATTATATTGCAGACTTCACCCTTAGATTTAGACACAGATTACTTTTATGAATCTAGAAAAAACATCATAGAACCACTATTATCAAAGATTCAGGAAGGCATGGCAGAGGAAATCCTCATAACATCATGGGAATCCCATTTTGGAACATCATGTCGAGGCGTTAACTGGAACCGACATTCCTTAACTGAGCTTCGAGCGGTTGTGACTTGCATAGGTAGTGGTTGCATGGCAACCATTTGCCGACACCTGGCACAAGATTACAGGAGTTGGTCTAGTGGCATGCCGGATCTATTATTGTGGCGGTTTCATTCAGATTATAGCGGTGAGGCAAAGCTTGCTGAAGTTAAAGGGCCTCGCGATCGGCTTTCTGAACAACAACGTGCGTGGCTTCTGTTTTTTATGGATTCCGGGTTCAATGCTGAGGTTTGTAGGGTCAATCCTCCTGTTTCTAAGTAAGAATGGTGAGTTGTTTGATTTGTACAGATTTGATTTGTAAAACTTTGAAAAATATTAACAAGTTAATATATAAATACAAAAAACATTCAAAAGGGTTATTCAAATATTTGTGAAGTAAATAGTTTCATGACTAATCATTCATAATCTTTCTTTACTTAGTAAAAAAATAACAAATTTTGGGGGTGTGTTACAACTTTGACATTATTGTCACATTGTAGCATATCTTTTTAATCTTGTTATGAACCTATACTCAATATTTGTATTCATGAGTTGGCATGAACACAGCACAATGACTACAATTTCGTTTCTTGTATAGGTACTCTTAATTTACAAAAAAACATAGATGTCAATAAAAAAATTGTTTCAAAACTCAACCCGGTTATATTTTAGCATAGTATCCGCAAATAGTATAAATGTTAACATAAATAGCTCCATAAATCCTATAAACATAAACAAGTCGAGTAATGAATACGCTAGGTTGACACGATACAACCCATTTAGCTAATCGTGTTACGCATTTGATTTGAAATTGACCCAAAACCTTTAATTTTCTGTTACATTCATCTTGTGTAAAAAGTTGACAACCTTAATAAATTGTGGGATGTCGGGTGATGCTAGTAACATGTTTGAGATAAATGCTTGTTTCACCTACCACGTAAGTCATTTAATTGTGTATTTACCACATTCAACTATGTTCCTAAACTAGGTTAAAAACTCTATTTGTACCAGTCCCACTTTAATCATCCTTTGTATCATGTTTGTCTACACAAAAGCAGGAAGGAACGTGGCTTTTGATGATTTCTTAAACGACGTCCAAGTCTATGATGTTAGAAATTTTAAATGTGAAATTCTATGAGAATTCTCTTTATGTTAAATCTATAATTTTTTTCTTGGTTTAACTAACACATAGATGAACTACGATTTTTTTTATAAAAAATACAATTATTTATAAATTATTATCTTTAAACACTTAGTGAGAAAAATATAATAATAATATCATGCGAGGGCAAATAAAATGACCATATAAGACGTCAAAGTTTAGGGTGCAACCTAATAAAACGTCAAATGAATAGCTATTATGTGAGAGGAAAACATTTTGCTAAATAAAATATATATAAAATATGTTTTTGACTTCTTTTATAACTTTAATAATATTGTTTTATATAAATTCAAGAAACCATTACGATTCTCAACTTTCGTATCTATACCATACCACTAGGGGTGTGCATGGGTCGGTTTGGAGCGGGTTTGAGCCAAACCCATAACCATAACCGATATGTCGGTTAGTGGATAACCATAACCATAACCGATCCGTTATGGCGGTTTCGGTTAACCGGTTTTGAAGGTTAAAGCGGTTCGGTTATGGGTCGGATAACCTTAACCAAAACAATTTAATTGAGCCTACAAGTTTGATACCAAATATTAAAAAAAATGACTTGACATAATTCAACAAAATATATTAACATCAATATCAAATGTTGAAAAAATGGCATTATAGAATCTAACAATGAAATTTAAGTTAATTTGATAACAAAAGTTGAACCGAACACATCAAAATGGTATAATCCGACAATATGTTTGTTGAAAATAAATCCCAAACATAAAAATAAATGGGTCGGTTCGGTTATGGCGGGCTTGGAAGTATCTATAACCAAAACCGACTCGCATTTGGTGGTTTTTAAAACTTCATTAAAACCGACCCACCGGTTATGACGGTTATCGGTTAAAATCGGGTTAGCTATGGCCGTTATGGTTCGGTTAACGGTTATGACGGTTAAATTGCTCACCCCTACATACCACTATATAAAGCATATTAGAGGGAGAACAATGTAATTTATATAATAACAAAAGTGGGAGTATTGTGTTTCTAAATTTGTTCTTCATGCATATATTGTTGTACTCTCCATCTTTGTTGTGATGTTTTTTTTTTGGTTTTATATTTTAGCACCAACAATTTTCATAGATTACAAACATGTCATAATTTTATTTAGTTTTAATCCTTAAACTTTTTTCACTTTCCACTTTGGTCTCACATACTTTTCATCTTTTACAATTTTTTGTTAACATTTAAGTCTAAATTTAACGAGTTAACACATTGCAACGCATGTGTGTGGTTCATCATTTTTATGTCCATTTTTACCGTTTAATGGTCACGTCACAACGCGTAAATGGTTACGTCAATTCGTGGAAGACATTCCACAATGGCCAAAGCCGTTGTCGGCAATTTGCATACACTGTGACAGTGAGTCTGCAATTGGTATATCTCAACGTTCAATGTATAATGGCAAATCAAGGCATATGAGACGTAGACATAACACGATACGACAACTACTGTCAACGGGTGTTATCACGATTGACCATGTGAGGTCAGAAGATAACATTGCAGACCCGTTAACAAAAGGCTTAAGCACGGATAAATTTTATAAGTTGTCGAGAGGAATGGGACTAAAGCCCGCGATAAAGGAAGTATGAGGGAAACCTAACTTAGCAGACTGGAGATCCCAAGAGCTAAGTTCAATAGGCAAACTTAATCATATGACCAGAGGCAGTCACTGTGGGGGAGTACCCCAAAACCAAAGGGAGTCTTGAACTTCCTAGTCCTTTCTCCTATGGGAGTACCCTAAAACCAGTGACATTTGGGAGAGGTTAAACATATTAAGGTTAAGTGAAATAACCATGTTGCTTTTAATGATTCATGGGAATCACCTATGTTAGAGAGAAGTGTGGTCGCTTCGAATGGAATTGTGGGGAGGCGCAATTTCCTAGAGCTCTCGCAGAACCAGGACCGTGATCCATGACCATAACGGACACAAGAATGAGGGGTTGACCAAACCAGGGAGAGTATTGTGTGAAGGCATATTGTCGTCTACACAAATGGGGGTCTGTTCAAAGTCATCGCGACTACAAACCGCTAGGAGGCTAAGTATGCTTCACAACGGAATGTTCAAAGGGTAACACCTACCTATCCGGCAATACTCAACTGCTGAAACTTACTTCGAAGAATCGATTTCCATTCATGTGGGGGATTGTTGGAAAATTTGTTACGTGTGCATTAGTAGGTTGTTATGACACAACAAATGCACACTAATAGACATTGATGAATGAGATATCGATGTGTGATTGTGTGTATTTGAAAGAAAATACTATAGTGGTGTATCCCACATTGGTGGGATGAAAAGCTTGTGCCTTGTTTTTCCTCTATAAATAGAGAGGTAAACTAAGTTGCAACACACACCAAACCTTACACACAACACAATCATTGTTGCAAGGTTTTTCCAACTTTTTCTTCTTCTTCTTCTTCTTCTTCTTCTTCTTCTACATTTCTGGTTTCTTTTATTCGAACCTTTTTCAGGTTTACGGTTAACTCCGGCAGTACTACTGCTCCGGCTGTTGTACCCTGGGAAACAACGAGTTCTCTTGGGATGCTCGAAATATTGTTTTAAGGGCCCCGTGTTCAACACGATCCTCAGCCAAACCGTTTACATTTTTTTTTGTATTGTATTTGGTTTATTTCTTTGATTTTGTATTGTATTTCAGATTCTTGTATTGTATTGTATAAGTAATAAAACTATTTGTTAATTTTCTGTTTATTTACTCAATTCACGAATTCGGTTCCTACAATCTTAAAACAATATTTTTAAAACCGTTTCGTGAAAACTTTGTTTAAATTTTCAGAAACTATTCTGTTTTGATCCAAACCAGTTTTGTTTCAAAATAGTATATGTTTTAAAAACAGTTTTTCTTTTCTGTTTTGGTCTCAGAATCAAGAATTGGATCCTCAAAGTTGGACTTAGACAGATTCGTTCTTGGTTTAACATTCTGAAATCAGAAAATGCTCCTTTTTGGGCTGTTTTTGGCTATCTAGCATGAGATAGCTTATCGTAAAACTTTGTTTAAATTTTCAGAAACTATTCTATTTTGATCCAAACCAGTTTTGTTTCAAAATAGTATATGTTTTAAAAACAATTTTTCTTTTCTGTTTTGGTCTCAGAATCAAGAATTGGATCTTCAAAGTTGGACTTAGATAGATTCGTTCTTGGTTTAGCATTCTGAAATCAGAAAAGCCTCCTTTTTTGGGCTGGTTTTGTTATCTCGCATGGGATAAATTTATCTGGCAAATTTCAGAATTTTCTGAATTTTTTTTTCTAAGTTACTAACTTGGTCTGTTTTCTGTGTGCAAGAATGACAGGACCAACCCCAAACACTTCTAATGCTACCTCTGTTGTCCATTTGACCACCCCAGCCAATGTGGGAGCGACCACAACAGCTAACCATGCTGAAAAACCCGAAAAGTTCACGGGTGTCCACTTTAAGAGGTGGCAGCAGAAAATGTTTTTTTACTTGTCAACCTTGAACTTAGCACAGTTCTTGGAGAAAACAACCCCCATACCCACTGCCCAAGATGATGCCCAAAGTGTGAGTGCTTTGGACGTTTGGAAACATTCTGAATTTCTATGTCTCAATTACGTGCTCAATGGTTTGGCGGATCCATTGTATAACGTCTATTGTGGGATAAAGACTGCCAAAGAACTATGGGAGTCTTTAGACAAGAAGTATAAAACCGAAGATGCGGGAACAAAGAAATTTGTTGTGGCCCGTTTTTTGGACTTTAAAATGGTTGACTCCAAGACTGTGATCACCCAAGTCCAAGAACTACAAGTTATAATTCATGAAATTCATGCCGAGGGTATGACACTTAGTGAAACGTTCCAAGTTGCAGCCATAATTGAAAATTTGCCTCCTAGTTGGGTTGAGTTTAAGAATTATCTTAAGCACAAACGAAAGGAGATGACTATTGATGAATTAATTGTTCGTCTTCGAATTGAGGAAGACAATAAAACGGCTCAAAAATCAGCTCGTGTGGAGCCAATGGCTAAGGCCAACATGGTTGAACTTGGACAATCTTCTAGGGGGGGCATAAGGGTAAGGGTAAAATGAATAAGGGAAAGGGAAAGGTGAACCTTGGACCGAAGAAGGAGGTTGTGAAAAAGAAACCTCAATCTTCAAATTTCCAAGGTGTTTGTTACAATTGTAATGAGAATGGTCATCATGCGAACCAATGCAAGAAGCCTAGGCGTGAGCGTGCGCATATGGTGGATGAAAATGGTGAACGTTGGTGGCAATGATCACCGAGATCTCGACAATGATTGAAGAAATCAATCTTGTGGGGGGACAAACCGCAAGGATTGTTCATTGATACGGGTGCGACCCGTCATGTGTGTGGTGACAAGACCCTTTTTAGCACCTTTAAGGAGGCTGCTAGTGATGCTAAGTAGTTTATGGGGAATCAAGCAACGGCCGACATCAAGGGTGTAGGGAATGTGATCTTGAAGATGACTTCGGGAAAAGAGCTTACTTTGAGCAACACTTTGTATGTGCCCGAAATTCGTAAGAATTTGGTTTCGGGTTGGTTGCTTAATAAGTTTGGTTTTCGTTTAGTGTTTGAGTCGGACAAGTTTGTCTTGACTAAGCATGGAATGTATGTTGGTAAGGGCTATGCCCTCAATGGTATGTTTAAACTTGATGTAACCGTGATTGGAAATGAAATGAATAAGGCATCTACTTCTGCTTATATTATTGAGTCTTTAAATTCAAATGTTTGGCATGGTAGATTAGGACATGTAAATTTCAATTCACTTCGTCGTTTAATTAAATTAAAAGGCATACCAACATTCCACATTGATACAAACTCGAAATGCGAATCATGTGTTGAATCCAAACTTACAAGATCATCCTTCAAATCGGTTGAAAGAATAACCAAAACACTTGATTTAATTCACACAGATGTGTGCAATTTAAAAATGTGCCCAACAAGAGGGGGAAACAAATATTTCATCACGTTTATTGATGATTGCTCAAAATATTGCTATGTATATTTCCTTAAAAGTAAAGATGAAGCAATAGAAAAATTTATCTTGTTTAAAAATGAAGTTGAGTTACAACTTAACAAGAAAATTAAACGTGTGAGAAGCGATCGAGGAGGTGAATACGTTTCACCATTTGCGGATTTATGCGCACAAAGTGGCATAATACATGAATTAACCCCTCCTTATTCTCCACAATCAAATGGCATTGCGGAACGAAAGAACCGTACATTGAAAGAGATGATGAATGCCATGTTGGTTAGTTCTGGGGTGAGCCATGACATGTGGGGGGTGCCATTTTAAAGGCAAATTATCTTTTAAATAAGATACCTCTCAAGAATAGGGACGAGACTACTTATAAGTTATGGAAGGGAAGAGAACCTTCGTACAAATACATGAAAGTGTGGGGGTGCCTAGCTAAAGTCACCGTACCACCTCCTAAAGCTCCTAGGATTGGTCCCAAAACTGTTGATTGCATTTTCATTGGATATGCTCACAATAGTAGTGCACATCGGTTTTTGGTACATGAATCCAAAAATCCAAATGTACAAGTAAACACTTTCATGGAGGCGAGCCCCACTACTGTCTCGTATTTTGAGCACGTGTTTCCTAAGTTAGGACACACACATGAGGCCTCATCATCACGAGCGAATGATGTAGGTGCAATCTCGTCAACACAAAATGACGACTTGGTTCATGAAGGAACACATGAACGGCCCGAGACCGAGGATGGTGATTTAAGACGAAGCAAAAGACAAAAGGTTGCAAAATCCTTTGGTCCTAACTTCGTAAGCTTTATGGTTGAAGGTGAACCTAATACCTACCATGAAGCGGTGACCTCACCTGAAGGACCTCAATGGAAAGAAGCAATCAAGAATGAAATTGATTCAATCTTACAAAATCATACTTGGGAATTGGTAGATCTTCCAGTTGGTTGCAAACCACTTGGATATCGTTGGATATTCAAAAAGAAGATGAAAGCCGATGGAAGTATTGATAAATACAAGGCGAGGCTAGTGATCAAAGGTTTTAGACAAAAGGAAGGTCTAGACTATTTTGATACTTACTTACCTGTAACACGTATAACCTCTATAAGGTTGGTGCTTGCAATCGCGTCTTTACGAAGTTTGGAAGTGCACCAAATGGATGTAAAAACGGCTTTTCTAAATGGTGATTTGGAAGAAGAGATATACATGGAGCAACCTGAGGGTTGCTCCGCCCCTGGTCAAAAGGGCAAAGTATGCAAACTCATCAAGTCTTTTTATGGCTTGAAGCAAGCTCCAAAACAATGGCACCAAAAGTTTGACCAAGTCATGATTAGCAGTGGTTTCAAAATTAATGAGTGTGATAAATGTGTTTATGTTAAACACACAAATGGAGGTTATGTTATTTTATGCCTTTATGTGGATGACATGCTTATCATTGTGAGTAATGATAAAATGGTTCAATCTACAAAAGACATGTTAAAGGCACGATTTGACATGAAAGACATGGGTTTAGTTGATACTATTCTTGGAATAAAAATCATTAAAACCAAAGAAGGTCTTACTTTGAGTCAAGCACACTATGTCGACAAGATTCTTGAAAAATTCAACAAGGAAGACAAGCGAGTGGCTCATTCTCCTGTTGACACTACTCTACATCTATGTAAAAATAGAGCTGAGCCGGTTGCTCAATTAGAGTATTCAAGAATCATTGGAAGTCTAATGTCTCTCATGACATGTACGAGACCCGATTTAGCATACGCGGTGAGTAGGCTAAGTAGATATACTAGCAATCCAAGTGTTCAACATTGGAAAGCTATTATAAGGGTGCTTAGGTACACAAGATACACAAGAGACTATGGTTTGCATTATACCAACCATCCAGCTGTGATCGAAGGGTATACTGATGCGAACTGGATTTCGGATATGAAAGATTCCAAATCAACAAGTGGGTACGTGTTCCTACTTGGTGGGGCTGCAATATCTTGGAAATCATCCAAACAAACTGTAATTGCTAGATCCACAATGGAGTCTGAATTCATTGCCTTAGACAAATCTGAGGAAGGCAGAATGGTTACGTTAATTCGTGGAAGACATTCCACAATGGCCAAAGCCGTTGTCGGCAATTTGCATACACTGTGACAGTGAGTCTGCAATTGGTATATCTCAACGTTCAATGTATAATGGCAAATCAAGGCATATGAGACGTAGACATAACACGATACGACAACTACTGTCAACGGGTGTTATCACGATTGACCATGTGAGGTCAGAAGATAACATTGCAGACCCGTTAACAAAAGGCTTAAGCACGGATAAATTTTATAAGTTGTCGAGAGGAATGGGACTAAAGCCCGCGATAAAGGAAGTATGAGGGAAACCTAACTTAGCAGACTGGAGATCCCAAGAGCTAAGTTCAATAGGCAAACTTAATCATATGACCAGAGGCAGTCACTGTGGGGGAGTACCCCAAAACCAAAGGGAGTCTTGAACTTCCTAGTCCTTTCTCCTATGGGAGTACCCTAAAACCAGTGACATTTGGGAGAGGTTAAACATATTAAGGTTAAGTGAAATAACCATGTTGCTTTTAATGATTCATGGGAATCACCTATGTTAGAGAGAAGTGTGGTCGCTTCGAATGGAATTGTGGGGAGGCGCAATTTCCTAGAGCTCTCGCAGAACCAGGACCGTGATCCATGACCATAACGGACACAAGAATGAGGGGTTGACCAAACCAGGGAGAGTATTGTGTGAAGGCATATTGTCGTCTACACAAATGGGGGTCTGTTCAAAGTCATCGCGACTACAAACCGCTAGGAGGCTAAGTATGCTTCACAACGGAAGGTTCAAAGGGTAACACCTACCTATCCGGCAATACTCAACTGCTGAAACTTACTTCGAAGAATCGATTTCCATTCATGTGGGGGATTGTTGGAAAATTTGTTACGTGTGCATTAGTAGGTTGTTATGACACAACAAATGCACACTAATAGACATTGATGAATGAGATATCGATGTGTGATTGTGTGTATTTGAAAGAAAATACTATAGTGGTGTATCCCACATTGGTGGGATGAAAAGCTTGTGCCTTGTTTTTCCTCTATAAATAGAGAGGTAAACTAAGTTGCAACACACACCAAACCTTACACACAACACAAGCATTGTTACAAGGTTTTTCCAACTTCTTCTTCTTCTTCTTCTTCTTCTTCTACATTTCTGGTTTCTTTTATTCGAACCTTTTTCAGGTTTACGGTTAACTCCGGCAGTACTACTGCTCCGGCTGTTGTACCCTGGGAAACAACGAGTTCTCTTGGGATGCTCGAAATATTGTTTTAAGGGCCCCGTGTTCAACACGATCCTCAGCCAAACCGTTTACATTTTTTTTGTATTGTATTTGGTTTATTTCTTTGATTCTGTATTGTATTGTATAAGTAATAAAACTATTTGTTAATTTTCTGTTTATTTACTCAATTCACGAATTCGGTTCCTACATACTTCAGAGTTTTAGATACAACTAACATTATATATCATGCTAAATATCTAATGTGTGACCTATAAAGCCAAAAATATGACTTACTATATCAAAAGAACAAAACCCGTTAAATATATTATGGTCAAGTTAATAATAAAAGTGGGCGGGAATCCGGATAAAAGACGAGAGCTTCGGTGCATGCCTTTAGCTTCAACAGGGAGGAGATCTTCTAGAAGATTATTTTTTAGCTATAACCAGGGACTTGTATGTCGTATTTGTATGTGTTTTCTATGGTGTAAATTAACCACCCAAGGGGAGCTCAGCTTGGGTGGGATTGGTGTTCGTTTATTACATAAATCTTTTACCGATTACGAGATCATTTGTCCTTTATATTATTTTTTATATTATTTCTTTATCGTTTGATTTCACCACACTCGTCTCGATTGCTTATCAAGAACAAAATCTGTTCGTTTTTCGGATCCGATGTCGGGACCCACATGACCGTAAACAAAACTTAAAGTGTAGCCATCATAATACCAGCTTTCCCTTGGATATACACCAACATTGTAGACTCAAAAACCTGCTACAAACTTGTGAGATCAATTAATCTAACATGAAATCATTTATCAATTTTATGAATTCAATCCTTGAACATTTCGATTTTACGCCTAATTTCATTTTGTTTGATTTACACTTTAACCATAATTCTCTTATTCGATTAAAATCTTTAAACCATCTTAAAACAAATCTAAAGCAAGAAACATAAATCAATCTAACACGTAAAATTGTGTTAAAATGATTTATTTAACACGTAAAACAGATTTCTTTTACAAGTCAAATTAATTTCTTTACATGTAAAAATGTAACATTCTGGTTTCTTAATAATATAATTTAGGAAATTATTATTATGTTTAAGGATTTTTATTATCTATTTTAGAAATAATAAATAATGTTAATGAGTATGGACTTGAAATGGGCTTGAAGAACGGACACAAACTTAGAATCCATGAGATTAAGGGTACATAAAACCCTTAACCATTTCCATAAACCCAAGATCTCATATTTCATACATTTCTATTCTAACGAAACACACACTTCTCCATAGTATTTAAATCAATGTTTAAGAACAAGATTCAAACGTTAAGTAGTGTTCATGTCAAGCAACAAGGAAGATCTAGACTTAGTATTGTACAAGATTCAAGTTTGAACCAAGCTCAAAAAAGGTATTCCATGCATAAAAGCTTGTTCGTTTATGTTCAGTTCGCCGAGAATTTCAAGATCTAGCTAATCCGGATTTTATAAATTGATAAAAGTTCGAACTTTAAATAGACAAGTTTAGATCTCGGATGGTAACCATAATAATGATAAAAAAGTGATGAAAAAATAATAATAAGGCTAATAATAGTAACTTTAAATATAACAAGGTTTGTAACCGTCGAGTTGCGGCGAATTATTAACGTGCATTCGGTCGGTAAAATCCGAGTGTTGCAGCGGCGAGTTGGGTCGGTATTAGTTACATTCGTTACGGTTTTGGAACGGAGAATAAAAAGAAACCCAGATAACTTACGATATCATTTTTTTAAAAATTTTATTCGTCGGTAAAATTTGGGTGTTGCAGCGTCGAGTCGACGCGACTTCAGTTGGTTTCAGTTACATTCGTTACTGTACCAGAACTAAAACAAAATATACATACGTGTGATGCTCGGGCTCGCCACGTTGAGGCGATGGGACACAAATTCTGTTGGTATCGGTTAAGTTTGTACATCACCAACACTAAATCAAAAACTATAACTTTGTAAAGGCCTAAGATAGTATCGAAATACATACACATAAATCAAAAATCATATGAATGTGGTCGCTATCAGTCAGGTTTGTATATATATGTATGCATTAAACCCAAAAAATAAATTTGTAAACACTCATAATAGTATTGACACTCATATAGCCAATGATACAAAATATTAACATGATTAAATTAAAAATGTTTTCAAGTTAACATGTTTAAAGCACGGGCGTCGCAACGACGACTCAACGCAAATTCAATCGATGTAAGTTAGCCTCATTACGGGTACGGAAACTAAACCTAAAAATAATTTTGTTAAATTATCATATTTGGAACATGGTTAAAAAACTGAAAAGAAAAAACTAATAAAGCAATCAATACATATAAATATCTAGAAGAATAATTAATACAAAAACTTGTTGCCAGGAGGTATCAAACTCTACACGTATGGAGTTGTATACAACCTCCTCAACCATTAGACCAAACTAACGTATTGTTTAAACTAAGAAATTTAATCTATAAAAGATCAAAGTGATATTTTAAGAAGCACTTGCGGCACCGACAATCTAATTTTTATCTATATTGATAATTTACCCCCATTTAATAAGCTTTAGCTAATTAATACATGATTTAATACATATTTAATTCACTGCATTAAGTATAATAATAATAATAATAATAATAATAATAATAATAATAAAATACAATCATTATTAATAATAATAATAATAAAAGACCCAAATACAATCATTATTTAAGACAGATATATTTTAATATAAACTTTATTTCAAGCCGAACGTAATCCAATTAGAATTGTCTCATACATAATTGGTTTAGGATGTTATATGTGATAAAAATTAACATTTTCTTTTGACCTGATTTACCAATACAAATCCGCACTCTTTTTTGCAAATTATTAAATATTGTATCCACAATACTTAAAACCGTACCTTTTGTGTATAAACCAATTGGTCGGTGAAATTTTGGTTATGAATTTGTGTTTTTGAAGCTTAAGAAGTTTTTATTAAGATAAATAAAATTCAAGAGATAATTAGTTGAAGAAAAGATTTTGACCTGATTTACCAATACAAATCCGCACTCTTTTTTGCAAATTATTAAATATTGTATCCACAATACTTAAAACCGTACCTTTTGTGTATAAACCAATTGGTCGGTGAAATTTTGGTTATGAATTTGTGTTTTTGAAGCTTAAGAAGTTTTTATTAAGATAAATAAAATTCAAGAGATAATTAGTTGAAGAAAAGATATTCATCAAATGTACACATATATTTGCTATACTCTTATATATACTTGTGTGAAAATATGTACTTTTAAGTTTTAACACAGTTTTAAAAATTATTATGAAAAGATAAAAATACAGGTCATTAAATTCAGAGAAATCAACATGGATAGAAAATGTGGCTTAAGTAAAACTAGGGTATAGGCCCGCGTGACACGCGGGTGGAATAACTTGTCACTAAATATATTGAAATATAAAAACCTTTTTTGTGACAATCGTCAATTTCAGGTTAACTCCGTTAACTCAACTCCGTCAATTCAAACTTTAAGATCGTTAAATCTATAACGCACACTTCATTACATTTAAACTAGGGTTTAAATGACGCTTAACACTTACTACATGTGTAGTCTTTCGGGATTTGCACCGAAACGCAAACGAGTTGACGCAAACGATTGATAAATGAACGAAAAACGTCAAAACAATAATTATGTGATAATTATGTGTTAGATATATGTGTGTTACTTGATTATGTTATGTGGAATGTTAAACAAGAAACAAGAACCAATTAGTTAGGCTAGAGATGTAACACTTGGAAGTAGAGGGACTAGAGTGTAACTTGTATAATTATAAATATAACCTTAACTACAAACCCTAACTTATTTTCTTTTCTTTTCCCCCACACCACAAACCCCGATCGGCCCTCCCTTTGTTCTCCACGGCTGCCGTCCACAAGAACACACACATATACACATCAAATCAAGTGATTAATCCAAGAACTAGGTGCTAGGAAGGTATAATTGATCATCCTTTACCTTCTTGTTGTTTAATTTTGATGTTTAATGGGTTAAGTACAAACCCTAGGCAGCCGATTTTGTTCATGTATATGGTTAATATGATTGTTGTTATTTGGATAATGAATTGATAACTAGATTGATGTTGTTGCATGATTCATTGTTGTCTTTGATTTGAGTTAAAACACAAACCCTAATCTTGTATGTATGGTGTAATTGAGATGCATGGATAGTAGTATTAGTGTCTAGCATGTTATATGATTTATTTGTGATCCATGGCTAGTGAAATTGTTAAGTTTTGATGTGAACAGAATCTGGGCAGAATGTGTATACGATGTTTAAATGACTGTAACGAAGTGTAAACGTGAAAATTGGTTGAGATTGTGGGTACTGCAGTAAACTAGGTTGAGTCTAGTTTCCATGAAGTATAAGTTTGTAATTTTTGGACAAGTAGAAGTGTACTTTTATTATTTTACAAAAACGTGGTGCAAAGCTGAGCTGTTAGACCTGCTGTTAGGTTAAGTTGTAAATGTTATATCTCATGAACCACGAGACCAATTGGGTTGGTTCCACTTCTGGAAGTTGACTCATTGAGTTAGGAACCAAACCCAAGTGGTCTTGCATTTATTGGATTTTTCGTTTAACGGGAATTTCAAATAACATTCTGTTGCGCATGAATCTGACTGATATGAGTTTGCTGTAATGTTTTGGTCATTATAAGAAAAATATGTGGAATAAAAATAAGATAAAATATGTTCTGGAAACCTAAGATATGTATGCTTCTGTGGTGATTTTTGGTGAATTAATTGAGACGTTATGATCGGTGAAATAGTACAATCTTTCAAGTAGAAATTCTGTCATAATGAAACTAACTGCTGAGTTGTGTAAAAATGCATGAAATATGATAGTTTTTATATATTTGTTATGTTTTGACCAAAATACCCTTGCGGGGAATAGTTGCTAATTGATTGCCATGAATTGACCAAATTGCCCTTATGGGGAATAATGGTTAGTTAATTTTGTTTGTTGACCAAAATGCCCTTACGGGGATAATTGCTAGTAAAGTATGTTATTAGTACGTGACACGAAAGTAATTGCTCACTATGTATCGTATCACAATTGTACTTGTTTAAGTCACACACGATTCACAAACGAAACACGAAATCTGTTACGTGCATAGGTATTATGTGCCGAGTCTAGAGACTCGTTAAACGTACCGATACTTAGAAAATCTCTTTGTTATTTAGAACGCTAGAGAGTTTCTACGACGCGCATCACTTGGTGATCTATATCGGGATATTCTTCGCAAACAGTGAGTTTCACTTACCCCGCTCTTTGAACTGTTTTCAAACGTTTTTCACTTGGGGGAGATAACATACTCCGATAAACGCATTTTCTGAGATAAACGCATATTTAAGATTTTGTTATAAATTATATATCACTTGTAAAGGCTAAGCGGCAAACGTAACATTTGAAGTCCCACACATCGAACCGGTTAATATTTGGAATAGCGAGTCACTGTTGAGTAGTACTACTGGGTTTGACAAACCCCACCCGACGCTAAGCTCAACTGGAGGTTGAGTGGGTGTAATTTTGGCTAACACTTACCATGGTCTGGGTTGACCTGGTGACGGACACTTGATAAACAGTCAGCTTCGGTCTCGAACCACTTAGCGATACTTGTTGTATAGATTAGCTACCTATCGATATATAATTTGACGTAACACTATCTGGTAATGCAAAACACTTAAACGCCGTAACGTGGTTACGCAACACTTAAACGCCGTAACGTGGTTACGCAACACTTAAACGCCGTAACGTGGTTACGCAACACTTAAACGCCGTAACGTGGTTACGCAACACTTAAACGCCGTAACGTGGTTACGCAACACTGAAATGCCGTAACGAGGTTACGCAAAACGCTAAACGATTTATCTTATATAACTTGTGAACTCACCAACCTTGTGTTGACACTTTTAGTATGTTATTCTCAGGTAGCCGAGGCGGGCGCGCGGTTTAGGAGCATGCATTAAATGAAAACACTTTTATTCTGCAAACTTATTTTTAACAGTTATCTTTGGTTTTAAGTCGTCCTGCGTGACGCAGCTTTTGAATTAAGGTTTTTACGCTTCCGCACTTATTTGCATTTAAACGTTTTTATGGTTTGATTATAACTGATGATTCCGATCCTGCCAGTTCACACCCTCTGACGGTAAAACTCCGTTAGTGGATTTTGAGGGTGTGACAGATTGGTATCAGAGCCATTGGTTATAGCGAACTAGAAGCTGCATGCATACTAGACTATAACCGCGACGACCCATTAGTTATAATGATACGCACTGCATAGGTTTGTGTAGTCTGGTAATCTTATCTCTTTATCTCTTTCACTCATACGCGCGCATACACGGCTTACCTGTAGGAATGTCGACGCCACCCTCATCATCATCCGATTCGATGACGCATGCTCACGGGAAGGAACCTCAGTTACCTACCGCCTCGCCACCCCGCGTAGTCCCGGAACTCGAAGCTCCCGCACCGAAGAGGTACCGCCTATCCGGAGGCCTTTACGAAAACGACGTTAGCTGGGATTGGTACCCTAACATGATCAGACGTATGGTCTATCGCGAACAAGTTCCCCCGTTGCCTCACCCGAACCACCCTGCTTATCCCAACACTCTACCACCCATAACCGAACCTGTGGAGCGAGTTCTCGCAGCTATTGTTTCTTGTTTGGAGCGTGATGTGGGTTACATGCGCTACACGAGAGAAAATGTTGCCAGACTGTTTAAAGACGGAACCGAGACTCAGGAGGAGATTGCCCGCATGGCAGCGGCAATGAAAGATATGCAAGAGACTAGTGAGCAACAAACGAAGGTTATGATGAAGATGCAAGCTGAGATGATAGACTTGCAAGAGCAACTCCAAGAAGCAAGGACCCGAACTGAGATAGCGTTAGAGCGTTGCGATGTCTTACAAATGCAACTTGCTCAGAACGCAGCCGAACCTGAGGCAGAGCCTGAGGCCGAGCCCGAGGCAGAGCCTGAAGTAGAACCTGAAGAAGATCCCGAAGAGGAGCTTGAGGAAGATCCCGAGGAGGAACCCGAAGAAGAACCGGAGGAAGAACCGGCTGAGGAGGAGGCACACTCGGAGGTGTCCTCAGATGACGACATCTAGTGGTGTGACACTTAGATGGAGGGGTTGTCTCCATCCGAACTATTATTTTCTATGATTTTAAGGATTGATTGGAAATACTTTGTAGCGAATACAATGGTTTTAATCATGAATTTTTATTTAGACTAATATGTGGTTGTGATGTGATGTTGTTTCTTATTTTCTTTCTTACCTATTTTTTTTTCATGTATGGTGTGTTGTATATGAAGGAAAAATTCATGTTTAACATTTTATACTGTAATTCTAGGAAATGGCCGGAAGAAACGCTGGACGAGGACGTGGTAACATCAGCATGACTGCAGCTGAACTCCAAACTCTGCTGAATGACCATGTGGCGGCCGCTTTAGCCGCACACGTTCAGAATCAAACTGGAGGTCCGAGTGGAACGTGTACCTTCAAGAACTACCTAGACTGCAAGCCCAGTACATTTAAGGGCACTGAGGGAGCTATAGGCTTCCTGCGTTGGGCTGAGAAGGCCGAGTCGGCTTTTGAGATGTGTAATTGTCCCCCTGCCAGTAGGGTCAAATTCGCTGCTGGGACACTTGAGGATTCCGCCCTCACTTGGTGGAATTCAAACGTCCAGATCCTTGGGTTGGAACTGGCTAACGCGATGAACTGGGAAGAGTTCAAGAGCATGATGCGAGAGGAGTACTGTCCGAGGGAAGAAATTTCGAAGTTAGAGTCGGAGTTTTGGTCGTTGAAGATGGTGGGTTCGGAAATCGAAGCCTACACCACTCGTTCGCACGAGTTGGCTGTGATGTGTCCGCGGATGGTGGATCCGCCGAGCAAGAGAATAGAAATGTACATTGATGGTTTAGCACCGCAAATTCAGGGCATGGTGACGTCTTCCCGACCAGCCACGATCCAACAAGCGATCCGTTTAGCTCACAAACTGACGGATCAGGCTGTGACCCAAGGTGCGTTACCACCTAGGGGTTCGACCACTAAAGCCCGTGACAACCCGAGTAGTGACCACGTCAGCAACAGTAACAGCAACAGCAACCCGAACAGCGGGAAGAGAAAGTTTGACAACACCAGATCTTCATCCTCGAACCTCCCACCGCAACACCACTACCGTAAGCCCGAATTTACTCGGAGCTTTAACACTCAGAATCACAACAACAACACCAACCACAACGGTAGCGGGCAGGTTTCGAGCGGATATGCTGGGAAATATCCAAAGTGCAACAGGTGCAACTTTCATCATGTTGGCTAGTGTGACCGTGTCAAGTGTCAAAGATGCGGAAAGATAGGTCACCAAGCGAAAGAATGTAGAGGAGACCTTGCGGCAAAGGGTGCTCCTAAGCCACCGATGACAACTAAGGGATGCTTTGAATGTGGGCAGGAAGGTCATTTCCGGAAGGATTGCCCCAAGCTGAAACAGAATGACAATAACGGGGGTAATGGAAGTGGCAGTAATGGTGGAGGCAATGGCAAAGGAAGAGCGTTTGTGATTGGATCGGGTCAAGCCCGCAATGACCCGCATGTGGTGTCTGGTAAGTTCCCTGTAAACGATTGTTTTGCTTCTGTTTTATTTGACACTGGAGCTGATAGGAGTTTTGTGTCGAAAGCCTTTAGCCAACTTTTAGACC
Source organism: Bidens hawaiensis (assembly GCF_021521415.1). NCBI lineage: Eukaryota > Viridiplantae > Streptophyta > Magnoliopsida > Asterales > Asteraceae > Bidens > Bidens hawaiensis. The sequence goes on along the minus strand of NW_027491854.1, from coordinate 226,963 downwards.
TTACTCCAACCCCGTTAGATGCTAAGTTTCCTGTCGAATTAGCTAACGGTAAAACTGTAGTAACAACTCATATACTTGCGGGATGTAAGTTGAAACTGTCAGGTCATGTCTTTGATATCGACCTTATTCCTTTTACGCTTAGTAGTTTCGATGTCGTTGTCGGCATGGACTGGTTATCCGAGAACCGAGCGGAGATTATATGCCATGATAAGATAGTCCATATTACCACCCCTTCCGGCGAGATCATTTCGGTCCGAGGCGAGAGAAGCGGCATGACCACCAGCGTCATTACCCTTTTGAAGGCACAGAAGTATCTACGAAAGGGTCATTCGGCAATTTTGGCGCAGATTGTTGAGAAACCCGCGGAGGAGAAACGAATTGAAGACATACCGGTTGTGCGAGACTTTCCGGAAGTTTTCCCAGAGGATTTGCCCGGACTCCCTCCTATTCGTCAAGTCGAATTCCAAATCGAGTTGACACCCGGTGCAGCACCCATAGCACGAGCCCCGTATCGGCTCGCACCGGCGGAACTTCAGGAGTTGTCCACTCAGTTGCAAGATTTGTTGGATAAGGGTTTTATCCGACCTAGCTCATCGCCATGGGGAGCCCCTGTCTTGTTTGTCCGAAAGAAAGACGGGACTTTCCGAATGTGCATCGACTACCGGGAGTTGAACAAGGTGACGGTCAAGAACCGTTATCCTTTACCCCGAATTGATGATTTGTTTGACCAGCTTCAAGGATCGAGTTACTACTCGAAGATTGATCTACGATCCGGTTACCACCAGCTGAGAGTGCAAGAAGAAGATATCTCAAAGACGGCTTTCAGAACACGGTATGGTCACTACGAGTTTTCGGTTATGCCTTTTGGCCAAACCAACGCGCCAGCCGTATTTATGGATCTCATGAATCGAGTATGCAAGGCGTACCTCGACAAGTTCGTGATTGTTTTCATCGATGATATTCTCGTCTACTCCAAGAACGAGACTGACCACGAAGAGTACCTAAGGGTAATTCTGGAACTATTGAAGAAGGAACAACTGTATGCTAAACTCTCGAAATGTGAATTTTGGCTTCGCGAGGTTCACTTTTTAGGACATGTGATCAACGAGAATGGTATACATGTCGATCCCGGTAAGGTAGAGGCCATCAAAAACTGGGAAGCACCTAAGACTCCGACTGAGGTGCGACAATTCCTAGGACCGGCCGGCTACTACCGGCGTTTCATCGAGGGATTTTCAAAAATTGCTCAACCCCTCACCGCTTTGACCCACAAGGGCACTAAGTACAACTGGGGTGACGCGCAAGAATCCGCTTTTCAACTGTTGAAAACCAAGCTTTGTAGCGCCCCTATTTTAGCCCTCCCCGAGGGAACGGAAAATTTTGAGGTACACTGTGACGCATCTATACAAGGTCTCGGTTGTGTGCTGATGCAACTCGAGAAGGTTATAGCCTACGCCTCTAGACAACTACGGGTTCACGAGAAGAACTACACGACCCATGATTTGGAACTCGGAGCTGTGGTGTTTGCTCTTAAGATATGGAGGCATTACTTGTACGGTACCAAGTTTACCATTTACACCGACCACAAGAGTCTCCAACATATCTACGATCAGAAGGAGCTGAACATGCGACAGCGTCGTTGGGTCGAGCTGCTTAAAGATTACGATTGTGCCATCAAGTACCACCCTGGCAAGGCCAATGTGGTGGCCGACGCCCTCAGCAGAAAGGAAACAGATAAACCCAGACGGGTGAGAGCATTGCAACTCACGATTCATGCCAGCTTACCCGATCAGATTCGCGATGCGCAACTGGAAGCTTTGAAAGATGATAATCTTCCGTCGGAACTCATGCGGGGCATGAACAAGCAACTTGAAACCAGATCGGACGGGGCCCGATATTTTGAGAACCGGATTTGGGTTCCACGATACAGAGAGTTGAGAACTCTAGTGATGGACGAAGCTCATAAGTCCCGATATTCTATCCACCCTGGCTCAGATAAAATGTATCATGATTTAAAGGCACTTTACTGGTGGCCGAACATGAAAGCCGACATTGCCACCTACGTGAGCAAATGCTTGACTTGTGCCAGAGTCAAGATAGAATACCAGAAACCATCTGGTCTACTGCAACAACCGGAACTCCCAATGTGGAAATGGGAGCACATCTCAATAGACTTTATTACGGGTTTGCCTAAGACACCGACGGGATGCGATACCATCTGGGTGATCGTTGACCGGTTGACTAAATCGGCACACTTCCTAGCAATTAAGGAAACGGACAAAATGGAAAGACTGACTCGCGTATACATGAAAGAAGTGGTGTCTAGACACGGAGTGCCTGTCTCGATCATTTCCGATCGAGATTCTCGTTTCACCTCGCACTTTTGGAAGTCGCTGCAAAGCGCACTGGGCACCCGTCTCGATATGAGTACAGCATACCATCCTCAGACGGATGGGCAAAGTGAACGGACTATTCAGACCCTGGAGGATATGTTGCGTGCATGCGTTTTAGATTTCGGAAAAAGTTGGGAACCCCACTTACCCTTGGTAGAGTTTTCGTATAATAACAACTACCACGCAAGTATTAAGGCAGCGCCGTTTGAAGCGCTGTACGGACGGAAGTGTCGATCACCACTCTGCTGGGCAGAGGTGGGTGACAGCCAAATCACTGGTCCGGAACTGGTACTCGAAACCTCGGAAAAGATTGTTCAAATCCGAAATCGCATGGCAGCAGCACGAGATCGCCAAAAGAGTTACGCCGACAAGCGCCGAAAACCTCTCGAATTTCAAGTGAACGATCGGGTGTTACTCAAAGTCTCACATTGGAAAGGTGTGGTTCGCTTTGGAAAGCGAAACAAACTCAACCCACGGTATGTTGGTCCGTACCGGATAACTGAGCGCATTGGTCCGGTGGCGTACCGACTGGACCTACCAACAGAACTCAGTGGCGTACACGATGTATTCCACGTATCAAATTTGAAGAAATGCCTAGCCGATGAATCCCAAGTAGTCCCTTTGGAGGAACTACAAATTGATGAACAGTTACGTTTCATTGAAGAACCAGTCGAGGTTTTGGATTGGGAAACTAAAACGCTCAAACACAGCAAAATTCCAATCGTTAAGGTTCGTTGGAACTCGAGACGTGGACCGGAGTTCACGTGGGAACGCGAGGATCAAATGATGAAAAAGTATCCTCACCTTTTTGAAGGGCTAACCAAACACAGAAAACCGCGAAACTCGGCAAACCGTCAAACATCACCGGAGGTATGAATTAAATTTCGGGACGAAATTTCTTTCTACTAGGGGATGATATGACAAACTGAAAATTTTTTTTTACTCTTTCAGACTCTCATCACGACTTGACTCAAATTTTCGGGACGACAATTCTTTAACATGGGAATGATGTGACAATCGTCAATTTCAGGTTAACTCCGTTAACTCAACTCCGTCAATTCAAACTTTAAGATCGTTAAATCTATAACGCACACTTCATTACATTTAAACTAGGGTTTAAATGACGCTTAACACTTACTACATGTGTAGTCTTTCGGGATTTGCACCGAAACGCAAACGAGTTGACGCAAACGATTGATAAATGAACGAAAAACGTCAAAACAATAATTATGTGATAATTATGTGTTAGATATATGTGTGTTACTTGATTATGTTATGTGGAATGTTAAACAAGAAACAAGAACCAATTAGTTAGGCTAGAGATGTAACACTTGGAAGTAGAGGGACTAGAGTGTAACTTGTATAATTATAAATATAACCTTAACTACAAACCCTAACTTATTTTCTTTTCTTTTCCCCCACACCACAAACCCCGATCGGCCCTCCCTTTGTTCTCCACGGCTGCCGTCCACAAGAACACACACATATACACATCAAATCAAGTGATTAATCCAAGAACTAGGTGCTAGGAAGGTATAATTGATCATCCTTTACCTTCTTGTTGTTTAATTTTGATGTTTAATGGGTTAAGTACAAACCCTAGGCAGCCGATTTTGTTCATGTATATGGTTAATATGATTGTTGTTATTTGGATAATGAATTGATAACTAGATTGATGTTGTTGCATGATTCATTGTTGTCTTTGATTTGAGTTAAAACACAAACCCTAATCTTGTATGTATGGTGTAATTGAGATGCATGGATAGTAGTATTAGTGTCTAGCATGTTATATGATTTATTTGTGATCCATGGCTAGTGAAATTGTTAAGTTTTGATGTGAACAGAATCTGGGCAGAATGTGTATACGATTTTTAAATGACTGTAACGAAGTGTAAACGTGAAAATTGGTTGAGATTGTGGGTACTGCAGTAAACTAGGTTGAGTCTAGTTTCCATGAAGTATAAGTTTGTAATTTTTGGACAAGTATAAGTGTACTTTTATTATTTTACAAAAACGTGGTGCAAAGCTGAGCTGTTAGACCTGCTGTTAGGTTAAGTTGTAAATGTTATATCTCATGAACCACGAGGCCAATTGGGTTGGTTCCACTTCTGGAAGTTGACTCATTGAGTTAGGAACCAAACCCAAGTGGTCTTGCATTTATTGGATTTTTCGTTTAACGGGAATTTCAAATAACATTCTGTTGCGCATGAATCTGACTGATATGAGTTTGCTGTAATGTTTTGGTCATTATAAGAAAAATATGTGGAATAAAAATAAGATAAAATATGTTCTGGAAACCTAAGATATGTATGCTTCTGTGGTGATTTTTGGTGAATTAATTGAGACGTTATGATCGGTGAAATAGTACAATCTTTCAAGTAGAAATTCTGTCATAATGAAACTAACTGCTGAGTTGTGTAAAAATGCATGAAATATGATAGTTTTTATATATTTGTTATGTTTTGACCAAAATACCCTTGCGGGGAATAGTTGCTAATTGATTGCCATGAATTGATCAAATTGCCCTTATGGGGAATAATGGTTAGTTAATTTTGTTTGTTGACCAAAATGCCCTTACGGGGATAATTGCTAGTAAAGTATGTTATTAGTACGTGACACGAAAGTAATTGCTCACTCATGTATCGTATCACAATTGTACTTGTTTAAGTCACACACGATTCACAAACGAAACACGAAATCTGTTACGTGCATAGGTATTATGTGCCGAGTCTAGAGACTCGTTAAACGTACCGATACTTAGAAAATCTCTTTGTTATTTAGAACGCTAGAGAGTTTCTACGACGCGCATCACTTGGTGATCTATATCGGGATATTCTTCGCAAACAGTGAGTTTCACTTACCCCGCTCTTTGAACTGTTTTCAAACGTTTTTCACTTGGGGGAGATAACATACGCCGATAAACGCATTTTCTGAGATAAACGCATATTTAAGATTTTGTTATAAATTATATATCACTTGTAAAGGCTAAGCGGCAAACGTAACATTTGAAGTCCCACACATCGAACCGGTTAATATTTGGAATAGCGAGTCACTGTTGAGTAGTACTACTGGGTTTGACAAACCCCACCCGACGCTAAGCTCAACTGGAGGTTGAGTGGGTGTAATTTTGGCTAACACTTACCATGGTCTGGGTTGACCTGGTGACGGACACTTGATAAACAGTCAGCTTCGGTCTCGAACCACTTAGCGATACTTGTTGTATAGATTAGCTACCTATCGATATATAATTTGACGTAACACTATCTGGTAATGCAAAACACTTAAACGCCGTAACGTGGTTACGCAACACTTAAACGCCGTAACGTGGTTACGCAACACTTAAACGCCGTAACGTGGTTACGCAACACTTAAACGCCGTAACGTGGTTACGCAACACTTAAACGCCGTAACGTGGTTACGCAACACTGAAACGCCGTAACGAGGTTACGCAAAACGCTAAACGATTTATCTTATATAACTTGTGAACTCACCAACCTTGTGTTGACACTTTTAGTATGTTATTCTCAGGTAGCCGAGGCGGGCGCGCGGTTTAGGAGCATGCATTAAATGAAAACACTTTTATTCTGCAAACTTATTTTTAACAGTTATCTTTGGTTTTAAGTCGTCCTGCGTGACGCAGCTTTTGAATTAAGGTTTTTACGCTTCCGCACTTATTTGCATTTAAACGTTTTTATGGTTTGATTATAACTGATGATTCCGATCCTGCCAGTTCACACCCTCTGACGGTAAAACTCCGTTAGTGGATTTTGAGGGTGTGACATTTTTTGGCCGTCATTTTATACTTAACAAATTTTATACTCTTCTAAAACAACCTATTTTAAAATATTTTCAAAATAGTTACAAAATATAAAAAAATTGGAATTAGTCAACTTTAAAAAATTATGAAATTTTGTTTGATTTTTGACCAATTATGGTAAATATTTATAGTTTGATAATCAGTATTTTGAATATTAAAATGATAACTTATTCTAGTTAATGCCAAATCACAAAAATTAAAATCAAATCGGTTTTAGTTTTACTAATATGACTAACTAATTTAGAAATAATTACCAAAATGAAAATTAAATCGGTTAATTTGAAAACTTCAAAAAGTTATGTAAAGATTTTTAAATGAGTTTAAAATTATGTAGAGTATTAAAACTTTTAATAATTTGTTGAAACATTGGTCAATATTTGAATTTAAAAAGAGTTTAAATATGTTAATTAATAAGGATTTTAAATTTTGTAGTTTTAAGTTTGAATTTGGTCTTCTATGTAAAGATAGAAATAATTTGAAATATTTTGATTCATGGAAATAATAATATTAATAAATTATGAAAATTTGTCATGTTTAATAATATTCACTAAATCATATGTGACGAATAATATTTATAAATGATGATAAAACGATTATTTAATTTATGATATATTAAGTATTAATTATTAGAAATTATGTCAATTTGAATATTGTGTTCTAAAATAACACGGTTATTATTTACTAATATGACTAATTAATTTAGAAAAAACTACAAATATGAAAATCAAATCGGTTACTTTGAAACCCTAAAAAATTATGGAAAGATTTTGAAATGAGTTTAAAATTATTGAGAGTTTTAAAACTTTTAAAAATTTGTTGAAAGATTGGTTAATTTTCAAATTTAAAAGAAGTCTAAATATCTTGTAATTAAAATCATGAAAACTTTATAACTTATTTATTGGGTTTTCTATATATAACGTAATTGGTTATATATAGAAAATATAATGTATCTTACAATATAATAACATAATAATGTTTTAAGTCAAATATATCGAAATATAAAAATGGTAAGGTGTAAATGTTATTATTTCTATCAAAATAAGATGTAACAACTAATTAGAAAAGGTAATGAATTAATAATAACAAAATTACTAAAATTATAATAATTATTATAAATTATAGAGATTATCATTAATAAATAGATAAATATAAGATACAAAATAAAATTTTCTTTAATACATCGGTTTTGATTAAAATATATTAAATGGACAAAACCAACAACTATATATGATTGATTATATAAAAATCAAATAAATTACATGAATTATGAAAAATACATAAATACATGAATAATAACAAAAATATACATCAATATTAAACAAAAAATAAGATATTTTATCAACAAATCTTCAACCCATGAAATTAGCTATATCAACTTGGGAACATAACCTGAAATGAGAAAATTAAATATTAATATTCATTTTACAAATAATAAATTTTAATCGTGGTAATGTTACATGTTATGAAAAATTTACCCAATAATTCATAAAATTCAACTTTAATTTAAATTTGGAAATTTATAAATTTTAAATTGCATCGTTTTAGAAATAATAAATCTTAGTGATGGTAATTTTAGAAATTATGAATGTTTGTTTAATCACCCATTTAAAAAGTTCAACTTAAAGTTAAAATCAACTTTAATGTTTGACCAGACAAATTAAAAATGTTTGACCAACTTAAACGTTTGACCAAAAATTAAATAAAAAAATCAACTTAAATTTAAATTTGGAAATTTAAACTTTTTTAATCAAATAGTTTTAGAAAATAATAAATTGTACTGAGGGTAAGTTTAGACGTTATGGAATATTGACCAACCATTTACAAATTTCAACTTTAACTTAAATTTGGAATTTAAAAGTCGAAATTGTAATCGTTTTAGAAATAAAAAAAAATTTGTCCCGGTAATGCTACATGTTATGGAATGTTAAACCACTAATTTACAATTTATTATTGGCCTTACCGGAAAAAAAAAAAATAATGTCCATGAATGAAACTTTTTATTTAGAACCTAGAAGAACAAAATGTGAAAGAAAAAAACAAATATAATTAATGTAATTATGGCGTCAATCAATTAACGTTCCTAATTAATAATGAACTCAAATAATGTAAAATCAATTGTTTTGTTTATTTAAATAATTTTTTAACCATAAATAAATGGTAAAATTAACAAATATAATTTTAGTTTTTCCTTTTTCTTCAAGAATTCGTAATTATGTCAATAAATTAATGTTCCTAATTAATAATATACTCAATTAATGCAAAATCAATTGTTTTGTTTAATTAAATAAACTCAATTAATGCAAAATCAATTAATGCAAAATTATGTCAATCATATAATGTTTCTAATTAATTATAAACTCAATTAATGCAAAATCAATTGTTTTGTTTAATTAAATAAATTTTTAACCATAAATAAATGGTAGAATTAACAAATATAATTTTAGTTTTTCTTTTTTCTTCTAGAATTCGTAATTATGGCGTCAATCAATTGGATTTTTGGAAACCGTAATTACAGGGCCAATTAATTGAATTTATAGAAACGTCGTAACCTTCCAAATTCTTACTCCAAATTGGCGTTCACGGTTTCAACTGAATCAGATCGTGGTTTGAATTTATAACACATGAATGGAAAAACTTACCGGAAAAACGTAAAAACGTAGAAATATTAGCTTCATCGCCTTTTTTTTATTTAGAACCTAAACTGATTTTAAAAAAATCAGTTAACAATGAAAACAAAGATAAAAAGGTTAGATCTTCAATAACCGGAAGAAAATATGATGTTGCTGGAAAAATACAAACAAAAACGGAAAACAAAAATCTTACCGGAAAACCTTACCGGAAAACCGTAATAACTTCAAAATATCAATTCAATCTTGGATTTTGATATACAACCTAAAGAGATTATTACAAAATCATATAACAATTAAAATAAATATAAAACCATATCGGAAAACCTTACCGGAAAAGATATTACCTTGCTGGAAAATCAAATAACATTGTTGGCCATTACCGGAAAACGATTAATCTTGATGGTGGAAATTACCGGAGAGAGAGAGAGAGAGAGAGAGAGAGAGAGAGAGAGATTATAATGATTAAAATGATGGTGGAAAATTATAAGGTTTAAATAGTATGTGAGATGACACATGACATCATATTAGACTATCCCCATCAACAATCTCACATTATAAAATTAATTTCCCTCTCTTCAATCTACAAAATTTAACCCACTCCAATCTTTTACTTCCATTAACAACCCAATCTCATCTTTTTTAAATTAAATAAATTCAATTTATAATTAGTTTTGATTAAAATACGAAAGTTCTTATAATATTTATAGGGTTAAAATACGAATTTAGATATTTATTTTATTTTTGTGAACAGATAATGTTTGATTTTTTAGATTATAAATCTTATCCAAAAAATCTGACTAACCAATAGAAAACTAGTGGTTCAAATAAGATAGTTTAATAATGGTTAAAACTAAAATTTTATATAAAAAATATGATTTTTTAAACAAACTCCATTTTTAACGAAATTTATACCGGAATGCTCACAAAAAAAAAACTAAGTAAGACTGTGTTTTTAGATTTTTTTAAAAGGTTAAATATAATAAGTTATAAAACAAAAATCAAAAAATATATATAATTAATTGTTAAGAATAAAAAAGAAAAAGTAAAATGAGATTGCAATCTCAATTACCAATGGGGATAGTCTTAGAGAGTCTTAGCATGGAAATGAGATGACATGGAGACCTATGTGGACATCATAGTAGAAAGACATGTGGCAAAATTGTATTGATTTAATAGATTAATAAGATTGATATTGTAAGAGAAGTTGACTTTAAGTAAATTGACGAACATGGATGATATTTTTAGAGTCATACTAAGGATACCTTAAGTAAAATGTTTCTAAAACAACCCTTATGTAATCTAATTATTATTTTTTTAATATATTTGTTTATTTTAAATGTTTTATTTTTTTTAAAAAAAAGTTGAGAGAGATGTGAAATATAGATATTTATGTCCAGCGACTCGATAAAAAAAACTGACCGTAAGAAAGAGAATGTCAGTGATTGAGGACAAGAGAGAGACCCCACCCTAAACTGAAGTTCATTAATAAGTGGCTACAAAAAGTCTTGATCGAATTTTTTAGACACAAGTTCATTATTTTCAGTTTTTTTGCAGGCCTAAACACTTAAAACCTAAATGTAAAATCAAGAATCGACCCATAGTTGAATCAAACCCATACACAAAACTATAAATCAAAAAACAGATTGGTTTCCCGAAACCAAAATGCCATTTTAGTTCGGTTTACCCAACCAATCGACACCGCTATTAAACTATCAATTACTCAAGTTTTGACTATACCTAAATCATAAGCTAACTTTGATTTCTTATATGATTTGAAGATCTCATTTCAGCTGTTTATGAATTGAGAATCACGATTTTAAACTCAATCACACTTCATTGACAATTGACAACACCTTGATCTTTATTTGTTTTTAACGATCTTGGTGTCCGTTCACCCAAAGTTTGTTTTTTCCACGTCACATATATAGAGAGAGAGAAAGAGGGAGGGAGAGAGAGAGAGAGAGTTAAATTATATATACTTTCTATTTATATTTATTCTATCTTATAAAAGTGTTTTGGTTAAATTAAATCACACAAATAAATTGATAATATCGGATTAAATGAAAAAGAGAAAAAGGAAAAAACATAAAAACTGAAATTACTAAGAAGAATAAAATTGAAAAATCTTGGACTAGCAGTAAAAACAAAACAAAAACTATTTGTCGACTCCAAAGGGGCAGATGTATGTCTTTAGCAGGTTAGGGTTTGCAATTCAGAAAGGGGTGGTGACGCAGCTTGTTACCCGCCTACCTGCTATGTTGATGTAATATCTATGTTTCTACATAATGAAAGAAGTATATTTGGAAGTCAAAAAAAAATAATAAAAAAATTGAATCAGCCTAAAAAAATGGGTATAAAGTAATAATAAAACACCTCATTGTCCTTCACTGTAACTCAACTCTGCCGTTGCATGCTCACTCGCCGGTACAAAGTGACGTGTCAACGGTAATTCAAACCATAATATACATACATACACAGTCGTCATCATGACCTCCATTTCTGTTAATTCCACCTTCGTCGTCTGGTTACAGTACTTTCTGGCTTTGATTTTCGTTTCCTTTGCCGCTGCAACTGATTTTCACGGTGTAGTTTTCGACGTCAGATCGAAATTGACGTCGAATGAACGGTCGGTGATTAGTAGGCTTAAAGCTCATGACAGTTACCGTCACTTTTATTATCCTCTTGCTACTGGCGTTGATATCTCTGTTGGTGGAAGCGGTCGCCCTAATTCCCTTGGGTATGTTATATTATTATTATTATTATTATTATTATATACACACACACATACACATTCTCTCTATATCTCATGTTTTGCTTATTTGCTGTAATTACTAATTAATTATGTTTGATTTATATGTTATATGAGATTAATCTGAATTTACGTAAACGTAATTCTGAATTTCGTTGAGAACTAGGGCTTGTATATGTTTAGAGGTTTAATCAGGTTACACATTGACATTGATTTAAATCTTTAATCATATAATTGGCATATGAATTAGTTGTATGTCCCTCTATTACTTAAACGGTCGTTTTGACCAAAAGTTTTCAAAGTTTGACCCCAATGGTTACAACGGCCATTTGAATATTGTTCTAACGGCCGTCAGATAGAGGTTGGAAAACCGTTTTGACCAAAAATTTTCAAATTGACTCTCTATGGTCAGAACTTTCATCTAGATTTTGGCCAAACAGCTCGTTTGTTCTGACCAGTAGTATTCAAAGTTTGACTTTTCTGGTCAAAACGAAAGTCGTTGTTTGATGGCGTTAAATTAGATGGGAAGAGTGTAGCTGATATGTGAACCTAATTGTAACAGGCTTTACTATACCAAAATTGGAATAGGAACACCATCAAAGGAATATTATGTGCAAGTGGACACAGGAAGCGATATAACATGGATCAATGGCATACAATGTCAAGAGTGTCTTAAGAAAGGCTATCGTGGGGTAATTTAATTTCATATTTGTGTCTTGATTTTCTTCATTCCTAGTTTTATTCATCATCATATTTGGTAAACATGTTGTATCATATTCTATTTATGACAGATGGACCTTACACCATATGATCAAAACGCTTCGTTTACTGGAAAACCAGTGACATGTCATGATCAGATTTGCAAGGACATCAATAAAGTCAATACAGTTCATGGTTGCACGGCTAATGCATCTTGTCTGTATCATGTGAGCTATGGAGATGGGAGTGAGAGTTCGGGTTACATGGTGAAAGATGTTATCCAATATAACAGCGTGTCCGGTGACATGGAAACTAGGCCGGAAAATGCAAATGTTTCTTTCGGGTACATCTAGATCTTCTTTAATACTTTCTTCGAGTTGTATATAATGCATATTTGGGATATTCCTAAATTTTAGAAAATTCATTCATTTGGTTTGCTCTTTTACCTTTTCCTATCTATCAAGTTCCTTTGTTGGCATAGAGCAGAGGCAAGTAAACAAGAACAGAGAAAAAAAATTCTCAATTGAGAAGAAAATTCTGAATCATAAATACTAAATTTAAGACTAATAAAAAACGTAAACTACGCTAATAAGTGATTTACACGTTTATGGTAAATATGGAAGGAAATTAAAGCTTGCAGAATCTTAGAAACCTGTTGTTTAAATAGTGGAATTTGGGTCTAACAGCTGAGACAAACTGCCTATGGCATTTGCCACATGATCTGGCTCGTCAAGACCTTTCCGTCCACTGGTCAGGGTTTTGTAACTCCAGTCGGAGCCCAAGTCAGGCCCGTTTAAAGTTTGGCTTTTTTCTTCCTCGCTTTGTCTTATCCAACTGATCCAAATAAGAGTATGCCAGATCAGCTCCTCATTGTTAATAATATTATTGTTTCTAATTAGGTGCGGTACTATACAATCTGGCAACCTAAATTCTCAAGATGACGCGTTTGATGGAATTCTTGGTTTCGGGAATACAAATGCATCCGTCATATCACAGCTGGCTTCTTCTGGGAAAGTTAAAAAGATGTTTGCGCATTGTTTAAAAAACGGTGGTGGTATTTTTGCAATTGGGCATGTTATCAAGCCAAAAGTTAATTCAGCACATTTGATCCCAAACGAGTAAGTGATTATAATTACAATTCTTCTTGTTTGATTGTAGAACTCCTGATTTTAGACATTCAATAAAAGTTTTATCACTTTTAAATTTTTAGGATACATTACACTATCAATGTGACGGGAATTGCGGTTGGTGCAGAGTTTTTGAATCTTTCAATAGATTCGAATGGAACAGTAAAGCGAAAGGCAATAATAGATAGTGGTACAACATTGGTATATCTCCCAAAAGTGATCTACACACCATTGGTGGATAAGGTAAATACTTGGTGTTTTTTGTGTTCATTTACATTTACTGTTGATTAAACTGGTCAGTCTTGGCTTATTTGAAAGTTTTTACCTTTTATATGTATTTTTTTAATTCTTTTTCTTTAGATAGTATCAAGGAAGTCTCTTATGGGATCAATTGTTTATCACGACTCGTATACATGCATTGAATTCGATGGAAGGTAACTGTTTTCATGCAACTTTCTTTCTTCATAAATTTTCATCCCTAATGAGGCTTTTAGTAACCTTTTTATCTTTCTTATGTTAAAGCAATGATAAAAGTAGACCTGTAAATGAACCAAACGAATGGGGCATGCCCGTGTTCGTTCGTTTAACCTAATCGAACTAACGATTGAACATGAACAACTAAATGCATGTGTTTTCTTTGTTTCTGCTTGTTCGTTAAGAAAATGAACGTGTTCGTGTTCGTTTATTTTCGTTCGTTAACACTTAACAGTATAACAAACAGTTTACGAATGTAAGCAAACGAACATAATTCCGAAGATGAAGGAAAATGAGCTAAAATTAATTAAAAGATAATGTGAACTGCAAGGTGTGATGCCCAAAATTTGTTAAAACTAGACTAACTTGTGTTTTGCTATTGGTGGGATATACTGAGTACGATGATATAAATAGACTAACTTGTGTTTTGACCAAAAAATTTAAAAGAATAATTAATGAACGTAAACGAACATGAAGTATTAATCTTGATAAAGGTTTAACGTTTAAAGAGTTTGAGTTTGAGTCGGTTTAGTTTATTAAATTAGGAATAAGTTTTGGTTATTATTATTAATTTATTTAGTTTCCTAGTTTGAGTCTAATTAGGTTTCTTGGTAAGCAAGTTAAGGTTTTAGTATAAATAGATGGTTTAGGGTTATTGTATTTTGTGTGGTTTTCGTTCTTAATAATATTGAAAGAGTCGTGAGGAGTTCTCACAAAATATCGGTGTTGTTCGTGTTACTCGATCCAGTTAAGTCCAACAATTGGTATCAAAGTGGGATAAAGAGAAGATAGTCGATAGAGCAAGGAGGAAACTTAGCAAGCTGCTCTAGGAAAAAGTCTACGCATCATTGTATAAAGATTAAGCACACAAGCAAGGTGGTAAGGGAAAAAAAAGAATCCATGGCTACAACTATTAATTGTTAATCGATAGAAAAAGAAAAGAAAAATAAACAGCTTGTTTACTTGCTTGAGTCAAAAGCAACGGTGTGAATTATTTAGTTTTTAAAAGGAAACCTTCCTAGGCCACAAATTTGATCGAAAAACCAGAAGCAAAAACATGTTGGTGAATTAATTATTCTACCACGCAAACAGAAGTGCCAAGCAACCGAACCGAAGACTTGAGCAGCAAGGAATAAGATCGAACCCACCTGAGAAGACGGATTGCAATAGTGTAACAATCAAACAGTGAAGAGGACGATCGTGTCTGTGTGAACGATCAAGAAGAAGACGAAGACGGTCGTATCTGTGTGAACGATCGAGAAGAAAAATCAACGTCAATCTTTGTGATTCGTTGAAAGAAGAAACGCAACGTTAATCTGTGTGATTCGTTGAAAGAAGCAATAGCGTAAATCTGTGTGATTCGCTGTGATCGTATCTGTGTGAGCGATCAAAGAGGACGATATGTGTGACGTTAAGAAGATTAGAAGAAAAGAATGGCTGATAATGCAAACAATGCAGGGAATGTCCCGGTTCGAGAAAACAACAACACCTCGTTTCAAGTACCAAAGTTGACAACAACGAACTACAACACTTGGACAATTCTAATGGAGTCAGTTTTGGATGCACAAGGGTTGTGGGAGA
This sequence comes from Bidens hawaiensis, assembly GCF_021521415.1. Lineage (NCBI taxonomy): Eukaryota > Viridiplantae > Streptophyta > Magnoliopsida > Asterales > Asteraceae > Bidens > Bidens hawaiensis. The sequence continues at coordinate 211,493 of NW_027491854.1, read as the reverse complement.
CAATTAAGCCGGTAACCGGTGGGGCCGTTGATGAAAAGAAGAACAAGATTGCAAGAGCAATTCTCTATCAAGCTTTACCAGAGGATATACTCCTTCAAGTTGCTAGGAACCGAAGTGCGAAAGACATATGGGAAGCTTTACGTGTAAGGTTTCTTCGTGCTGACAGGGTCCAAAGGGCACGTTTAGCAAGTTTAAGAAGAGAATTTGAGCAACTCCGAATGAAGGTGACAGATACGATTGAAGAGTTTGCTGGAAAGTTAGCCGGATTTGTTTCAAGATATACTAGTCTTGGTTCAAATCTCGAAGATGAAGTGTTAGTGCGAAAGCTGTTAGATTCGGTGCCAAAGAAGTATCTTCAGATTGTTGCTTCTATTGAACAATATTCAGATCTTGACACCATGCCATTCGAAGAAGCAATAGGCAGGTTGAAGGCCTATGAGGAACGAATCAGAGAGCAAGATGAGACGGGTGATAGCGGACAAAGTAAGTTGTTGCTAACTAAAACTGATGGACAGGAAAGTTCAAATATAGAAGAGGATGTTTGTGAATGTTGTGGACGAGGGAAAAGTGACCATGGACGTGGCCGAGGTAGAGGACGTGGCGTTGGACGAGGTAGAGGTGGTCGGTTCCAACCCAGTGAAAATCAAAAGGAGAAAGGTATGGGTCGAGGTAAAGCTCATATCAGATGCTATAATTGTCTCGAGTATGGTCATTTTGCATATGAGTGCCCCGGGCCAAAACCAGAAGAGGAAGCTACTAATTTGGTTCGTGAAGATTTGGATCCAACACTATTTTGAAGATTGACGAGTCCATATCAAGATTAAGGGGGTGAATGAAGTATTAATCTTGATAAAGGTTTAAAGTTTAAAGAGTTTGAGTTTGAGTCGGTTTAGTTTATTAAATTAGGAATAAGTTTTGGTTATTATTATTAATTTATTTAGTTTCCTAGTTTGAGTCTAATTAGGTTTCTTGGTAAGCAAGTTAAGGTTTTAGTATAAATAGATGGTTTAGAGTTATTGTATTTTGTGTGGTTTTCGTTCTTAATAATATTGAAAGAGTCGTGAGGAGTTCTCACAAAATATCGGTGTTGTTCGTGTTACTCGATCCAATTAAGTCCAACAGAACAAACATAAACTAACGACCATAAAAGAGCGTAAACGAGCAAGCATAAATGAACGAATGGTCACAAACGTAAAGTATGATAAGGTGTAATAAATATCTGATGTTATGCTTGCAGTGTTGATGATGAATTTCCTGTAGTCACATTCCATTTTGAAAATTCACTTTCATCGAACGTTTACCCTCATGATTATCTCTTTTCCTATGTAAGTATCCTTTGTCTTGCATACCGTATAGAGGTTAACCATTTATGTGCAGGACTTCAACTGCTTGACCAATAACATTAGATATACCCATTCTCAAATTATGACATATGTACCCATCCCTTAAACTTGCATTCGGGTATGAGAATTTGCCAATTTCACAATTTGGAGTATAAGGAGAAAGAGAGGGGTATAGTGGTCCCATTGTAAATTTTACTATTGGAAAATTTGAAGTTTTAAGTTGTTTGGATGGGTATATCTGATTTTTTTTTTAATTTGTACATATATAATAATTTTAAGGGGTATATATGAATTTGTAAGTGACATGTGTAATTGTCTTTTTTTTTATTTTTTATTATGCTATTTAATAAAATGAATTAATGCATCAAAATCTTGCAGGGTGGTTTAAAGTGTTTGGGGTGGCAAATGAATGACATGGATCCAAGTATAAGAGACAAAATTGTATTGGGAGGTGCTTATATAATAATTAGCACATTAATAAGATTAATTAAGGCCCAGTTTGTTTTTGCCTCTTTTCTCTGAATAGAGGAAAACGTCTGATTCGGTCAGACGTAATCAGACGTGGGGCTGTTTGTTTTTTTTCTGGCATTAAGAGGTTTAGCGTCTTAATAGCATCTGAATCAGTAAGAGCTTTTAGTGGGTCTGAAAACCTCTTAACCCAAAAAAAACATACGTTTGTCTCCGGCCTCCATTAACTTCTAACTCGGAGACTAGGCTCCATCTCCGACGACTAGAGGTTCGTCTCTAGCCTCCACCTCTTAATGATTCAGATTTCAGACATTTGAACCACCTCTTAACATTCAGATGTGGTATTCAGATTCAGACTTAAATCTCTAAAAAAAACAAACGGGCCCTAAGTCTATGGAAGTTGCATCTTATTCCTAGCTTGTTTGTTTTTAATTTTGCAGATTTAATACTCTCCAATAAGCTGGTCTTGTATGATCTCGAAAATCAGACAATTGGATGGGCCGAGTACAACTGTGAGTCTTATTGAAATTAGAAAATGGAACTCGATTGACTCGTTTCTTTTTAAACTAACTGTTTTGGGTGTACCTGTTGTCCTGTTTGATTTTTATAGGTTCTTCAAACATCACTCTTAAGGACGACATCACCGGAGGGACATATTTAGTTAGTGCTCACAATTTATCATCTGCTTTCAGTCTGATTAATAGTAGGTTTATAAGATTCTTGGTATTAATTTCTGTACTTATAATTCATGCCATATAGCAAAGATGCATGTACATCTTATAATCATAGTTTAAATGCATGAGAGTACTCGAAGGATGCCCGATGGTGAACCACTGTTGCAAAATCAATACATAGTGTCGAGTTAAAATGAGAACCACTATAACTTTAAGAACCATTTCAAATAGTGAACCCGTTTTAGCTGTCCAATGTGCAAGATTAACCATCTTTTATGTGGTTACGTTTTTGTAACTAATTAACGCAAAAAAAAACATGTTTAAAGAAATATAACGTTTTGATGTGAATTCCAAAACATTCTATATGTCACAGTGGAACCATAATAAAGCTGAACACATACAAAAACCGAACAGTTTTCTAAAACCGAAAAAACCGTAACTTCAGTTTTAGTTCGATTGAGGCCAAACCGATTCAAGTTGACCTATGCAACCCTAGCCCTGATGAGTGTGATTGTTTGAGGCCCAAACCATCTAATACAAACATCTAACCTTAACAAGTATGATTGTTCTTTGCAACAGAAGTAATAGTTAAAACTTAAAAGTATCATTGGTCATATTACAAGTCTGCATTGTTATCGAACACTTGAAATATTAATATCTAATTTTACCACAACAATAAATCAATATAATTAATTTATCATGTTATACACCTATTACACCACATCGTGTTTATTACATCATATCATACATGTGTTATATATAAGATAAAAATGCATGGCTTAATGCGAAATATTCTTTTTTTTTTATTATTTCTTTGTGTGCTTTTAATATGTTTGAATTTGTACTTGGTTTTATTTTACATATGGTTTGCCGTTGGGTACGTAATGAACCTAATCGATAACCGAATGTGTGACTGCATGTTGACAATTTTATATTTTTGAGTTTAGTACCCTTTCCGTTTCCAACTTTGTTTTTAAATATGTTAATTATGGTATTTGGGCTTTCACGAATGTATTTTTTTTGGCTTTAATTACCAGTCCATCACGAGCTTAACCGATACCAATCGAATTCGCAACAACTTGCATTCACAACGAGCAGGTTTTACCAACTGAAAACACATCTTTCTAAATATGTTTTTTGCTTTATCAAAAGTTAAACACATACCAACACTATTAACTATGTTTACTATTTTATCTTTTGGGCTTAGTGTTATTACCATAACAAATCTAACCTAACCGATAACAACCGAACCCGGGTTTTTAATTAGAGTAGATGGGAAGGGATTATTAATGAGGAGATAGACTTGTGGGGTTTTCTTTTCTTTTTCCCCTTTTGGTTTACACACAAACAAACAGCAAGACAAATTGAGCTTCATTGACACCTCCAAATCTGTTGCAGAAAACAATAAACTAAAAGTATCTTCTTCTTCTTCACATCAGGTAAATCATACGAATCTCCCTCAATTTCTGCTCCATAAACTAATTTACACCTTCTGTTAGTTACTGTTTCGATTTCACTCGTTACCCTGTAATTAGATCGTCAATTTCAGCAATCTGAGTTGGGTTTTCTTATTACTGTTTTCGTTAGGTTAGTTGATCAGTTAGGGCTCTTGATTGGACGTTAATTGGCCTTATTTTCTTCTTTTGGGTACAAGTTGTAGCTCTTTCGTTTTCATGCACACCAACTGTTTGTTGAAATGCCTCAGTGGGAATTACTATTTTTTGTTTTGTTTTTTAATTGTATTTGCTTTTGATGAAGTTTGTTTTATTGTAAATGGATGATTTTGTACCAATTTACTCAAATTAAACTATACCTACAGTTTGCATAGATTGCTTGATGAAGAAGATAGCATCTTAACTCGTGCTTGATTGAATGTCGCAAAACGAAGATTATCAAAACGATTACATGGCGGAAGACGGTGACATGTCGGATGTTGTAGAGGATGTGGACGAAGAAGAAAACGATGATGACGATCAAAATATTGAAGTTCATGATACAGTTAGTCTAGTTTCTCTCTTTTTCTGTTGTTATGTTACCAATACTTTACTTATTTAGTTTAAGTTTATTCCATGGTTATGAAATTAGATCTAGTTTTTAGTGTTTAATATCTTACAAAGATGACAGATACGACCGCTGCTCAAGCAAGAACCGGGAAAGATATTCAGGGTATTCCCTGGAAAAGATTGAATATAACAAGAGACGAGTATAGACGAACGAGGCTCGAACAATACAGAAACTATGAGAACGTTCCCTTATCGGGTGATGAGGTCGATAAGGTACCATCTTGTTGCTTGTATATATAATAGAAATGATTACTTTTTCCACTTTTGATTTTCATTGCAACCTTTTATGTGCGCAGATATGCAAACAAAAACCAAAGGGTGGTAGCTACTATGAATTCTTCCATAATACAAGAGCAGTGAGGCCTACAATCCTTCATTTTCAGGTTTGTTTCGTTGCAGTATGTTCGTTCAATCATATAAAATGTGTATTTTTCAAACATCATGTATTGTGTGTTGTGTGCAGTTAAGGAATCTGGTTTGGGCTACCTCAAAGCATGATGTGTATCTAATGTCTAACTACTCGATCATGCACTGGTCTTCGTTATCACAAAATTTGACAGAAATCCTTAATTTCTCTGGGCACGTTGCACCTACTGAGGTACACTATATATTTATTTTTTAGTCTTTTTGAGATTTTGCTGTGCTGATATACTTGTTATGGGCCCACAGAAACATGCTGGAAGTTTGTTGGAAGGATTTACGCAAACTCAGATTAGTACATTAGCAGTCAATGATGATTTTCTAGTTGCAGGAGGTTTTCAAGGAGAGCTTGCTTGCAAGGTAATTTGATCATACAAAACCTACTTCTTTTAATTAAAAGTTCAATTTTTTTTAAATTTTTTTCTGTATCTGTTACCAAATGATGCAGAGATTGGATAAACAAGGAGTTAGCTTTTGTACAAGAACAACTTATGAAGAGAATGCCATAACAAATGCCATTGAGATATATGATGCCTTGAGGTAATTATGAAATGTTATATGTATATATACACCACAAAACATATTATTGTTAGTTTGTTGACTTTTATATTACTCACTTTGTAGCGGTGGAATGCACTTTATGGCGTCAAACAACGATTGTGGTGTGAGGGAATATGATATGGATGCATTTCAACTCGTGAATCATTTCCACTTTCCTTGGCCAGTGAATGTATATATATTTATACTAAAAAATCTAGAATGTTTTATGCAGTTGAATACATTTTGTATGACTTTCAACCCGTTTGAGCCGTTTCCTTTTGGTTGCAGCATACATCCTTGAGCCCAGATCGCAAACTCATAGCTATAGTCGGTGATCATCTTGATGGTTTGCTTGTAGACTCTACAACAGGAAAGGCAAGAACTAGTGAATACAAACATAATACTTTAATTTTATCTCAAATAATGACATCATAATTTTTGGCAGATGGCTGCCACAGTGGAAGGTCACCTGGATTACTCATTTGCAACCGCATGGCATCCAGATGGCAAAATCTTTGCTACAGGCAATCAAGACAAGACTTGTAGAGTATGGGATGTAAGAAATCTTGCAAACCCGGTCTCGGTTCTTAAAGGCAACATGGGTGCGGTTCGGTCGGTTCGCTTTTCATCAGACGGGCAGTTTTTGGTGGTTGCAGAGCCAGCAGATTTTGTTCATGTTTATAATACCAAGTTAAACTATGAAAAAAGGCAAGAAATTGACTTCTTTGGGGAAATATCTGGCGTTTCTGTTAGTCCCGATGATGAATCGCTTTACATTGGAGTGTGGGACCGGACTTATGCCAGCTTGCTACAGTTCAACAAACGACATAAATACGGGTATCATGATTCGTTTGTGTGATAAAATAAGTCAAGTTGTTTGTTTCTGTTTGTTGGAAGAGACATATAAGACTTCCATGAAAGAAAATGTATAGAGAGAGAGTCGAGAAAGGCTTGTTGTCTGTTATTGTGGTTGGCTTATGCTGCCATTGATGGCAACTTTCTTTCAAGTTTGGTTCTATGTTCTGTAGTTTTTGACCAAGTCAAATCTGTGCGTGTTGCTTTATCGTATTAACAAACAAACATAAACGAAACCAACTTCATCTTCTTGACGATTAACACATGGACGAGTTTTATATAACAACCTTTATAATTTATATTAACGGTAGCTATAATATCAACCAGGGTTAAACGAATAGTGCATATATATGTAAGAGATATCTTCCGATTAAGATCTCTCATATTCAAATTTAAGATCTTAAGTTGTTTTTTATGCTGTCCCATGAGTCACCTGTCAATATGTTTAGGATTTTAAAGTTTTTTAGTAGATTTGTTATTACCTTAATTCACTACCTGATCAAAGTTATATTGAATCCTAGATCTTTATGTTAAAGTCCACATTTGTCATATACTCATATTAAGTAAAACGAAAACGAAAGAACAAAATGCGTGCACGGTACACGCTACATTTTGTATGATTACTGGCGACAAGTAGCAAAGGCAACATAAGTTATGTCAGTGTGGCGATGATGATGGATTTGGTGATGGTGGAAACAATGGCTGTGGCGATGGGGATGGTGTTCGTTAGTGGCCATGGGTGGTTTGCCCAGTTGGGTAAAGCTTTAACTTAACAAGACTAAGAGTTGCATCGTGTCACTCCTCCTGGTGGTTGTGTTGTGGTAACCACAAAAGTAACCCGGAACTGACAAAAAATATCGAAATATTTGGGGTGGAAACGAGATTGATTATAAAACTTTTCAGTCACATACTCATATGGTTTTATGTAATGCCTACTCGTCATCAATAAGTAATATCATATCCTTTACATGCATCAAAACCGAATACATTAATGTATTAAATAACATTTGAATTTATAAAAAGTTTTGAGTTTTTGAAATGACTTATCGACTTTTTCAAAAATCAGTTAAAAAAGTTGTGCGAAATTGATAAAAATGCCTTTTATTTTGGCCTTTTGAAAATGGTGAAAATTTGTTTTCAAAAGCCACAAAACCTGGTTTTTTAAATAGCTTTTGACTTTTTGAACAAAAATTACCAATCTACCTCTACTCTTTACCCTATAGTTTCTCCTCAAAATATTTATGTCGTTCACAATCTCCCCACTTGCGATTGTTTTCTCCCACACCGGCGGTCTGGCACCTCGCGATCTTCTCCTTCCACGCCGGCGCCTCCTCTAACTTCGCTCCACATTTTGTTTTTTTCTATAAATTATTTATAATTTATATAAACGTAATATTATTATGGTCTAATTAAGAAATTATAAAAATTGTAAATAAAATTTATATTATTTAATACTTTTTTTTAATTATTATTATGTAAAAAATAATGTTAAGTATATAATGTTACATGTGAAAGTAGTAAATAATTTTAAATATATTAGATACTAGCGTTTGAACAATACACGGGATTTGTAAAATAACAAAGATAAAAAAATCCAGTATCTGAAAGAATGAACAAAATTATAGATAAAAAGAAGATAAAATATATAGTACAAACAATAAGAAGTATAGAATCTCAAATTTACAAATTCGATTTTTTTTATATACAACATTTGCAAAAATTGTTTTGACCAATTACCTGTGGATAACTATGATAATGAGATGAGAGATTAAAGAATTAGAAGAGAAATTATAACTCATTTCTTAAAATTGTTTTGTCCCATGACCATGGATAGGTAGGATAAATAACATGAGAAATTAGAGAATTATAAATTAAATTATAACTCATTTGGCAAAATTATTTTGACCCATAACCAATGGATAGTTAGGATGAATTAGATAAAAGATTAGAAAATTAGAACATTTGTCAATATGGTTTTGCTCCATAACCCATAGATATGTAGGATGAATGAGAAGAGATATTAGACCAAGAATGAATGTGAGATTGTCACATCATCCTCATTATTTTCTTTTATTAGTATAGTTAGATTCTTTTTGGTTATTTTACGTGAATAATCTAAGCCAACATTGTTAAAAAACAACTAATTGAGTTATTATTAATTTTCAAGCTACAAATGCTAATCAAAACTTCTTTTTAAATGTTTAATTTTCTTACAAATTAAAAACACTAAACAAACCAATGAACTTGTGGTGGAATGATAAAGAGGAGACTTGGTGTTTCGTGTGACATAGCTCTTACAAATTAGTTTCAGCGAAACCAGGGTGATGATGAGAGACTAGGCGAGTATGTGACGTATACTAGTTGAAACCTTGAATTGAACAAGTTTTATCTTACCGCACCATCGTGCCTTCAAGCAAGTACTCACGAATGTTGGCCTCTGTGTTCCCGAGTTTCATTTAAGGATAGAAAAGAAAGGGAGGAGAACTGAAAGAGAAAAGAAAGAGAGGGGAAGGAAAATGCGTCATTTCAATTCATGTTCCCGAGTTTAATGAAAATGAAAGAAAAAAAAAGAAAATTTAAAAGTTAATAGGTAGTTAATGTTATACACACATATTTTCTCTCATAATATTTTAAAATCCAATTTTAAAGAACGAGTATGAAATTAATTTTTTTAGCATTTTATTTCCCTTCCCTTCCCCACCAAGGGAAATAAAATGCAGAAACTATGAAAGCATTTCTTTAACGGGTAATGCTCCCGATATGGTGCAATCCTGTTGCTTGTACATACAAAATAATTCCCTTATCAGTTCTCAAGGCATCAATGGTGCGGTTCGGGCAATTTTTTGGTGGTTACAAAACCTGCAGAATTTGTATTTGATACATTCCCTATACATATGCTAGATTCTTTTGCTTAATCTTTATCCAAAGACAGATTAGTTGAGCGTAAAATGACAATTTTTTCTATATTGGTAATGATCAGTAGTCTTTCTTACTTGCTTCATTTGCTTTCTTTTAATTAGGCTAATCATTATCAAACCATACTATCTGGTTTAATAGTTTTGCTAATTTTTTCTTGTTAACCAAACTCTACGGTGTGTATATATTAGACTTCTAGTCTCGATCTTGTGGTCTTAAAGTTTGATTTTGCATGTTATTAGCTGTATGGATCTTCATTGTAACTAGTTTCCGAAAGGAGTTATATACTTACTTTTATTTTATTTATTTAATATCGTGTTCAATAACAAATTTCTGTTATTATTTTTGTTCATCTTAAGGAAGTATATGATACGCAGTTCAACTTGTAGATCGACTGAACAGTATTTTAAAACCAGAGAGGGGGATTAATTACTGAAACGAGAGCATAGATAGCATTGTCAAACCCTTCGACCATGCATAGCCCGGTCGAATGTGATAACCAATCCTTTTAACCTAAGTATTAAGTTGCTTTTGGTTAGTTTTCTAGTAGGTTTGTAACATTTCAATTATCCAAGACTTAAGGTGAATAGATAGACATTGTTACTTGGAATTCAAGAGCTAGGTGATACGAGAATCAAGATTAAAAGGAGATTGTTGGAAGTTTTATCCTGATTTTACATTTGAAAGGTTAGTTTTGTGAAATCATTTTTATTCTCATTTTTTTTAACAGAAGAAAAGATTCAAACGAGTTGTTTAACAATTTAGGTTCAAATTCGAAGAAATTTTATCAGTTTAATTTAAATGATAAATTTGATGCTACTGTTGAAGCGTTTGATGGGGGCTGACCATAAAAGTCACCGAAAATGGTGGTCTCGACTTGAACACTAGAGGTAGGTTTGAAACTTTGGAAAAAATAACTAAAAAAATAATGGTAATAATAATAATAATAAATAAATTTAATATAACAATAATATTATATTTTAATATATTTACATTACATCATATTACAGTACACTATATTATGTTATAGTGAGTATGATTGATTGATATATATATTATGTTATATCATACTACATCATATTACGCTATGTTATGATATATTACCTTTGTAATTACATTAATCATATTACATTTGTGGCGTTTTCCTTTATATTCCCATTTCTTTTTCACACAAACTAGAAGAAGAGACTAGGCTGAGTGATAGCTCTAAATCTGTTGCAGAAAACCACAAAGAAAAAGATTTTCGCTCTAAAAAGTAATACGCATCTTCGTATAAGTTACATTTTTTTTATTTCACGTGTTGCATCTTTTTGGGTTTGTAATGGATCGTAAATTTCAGCAATTTGGGTCGGGTTTTCTGTTTTTGTTATGCTAATTGATCAACTAGGGTTTCTTGAATCTTGAGTTGTTAAGTTGAGGAAGTACTTTGCATTATTATACATTGACTGGTCTTAATTTTTCCTTTTTTGAAAGAAATTGTAGCTATTTAGTTTTCATGTACACTAAATTTTAGTTTTTCATTTTTATATGTTTTGATTGGTCTTCTAAATGGATGAATTTATAGCAATTTAACAAATTAAACTTGTGAATTTTATTTCTTGTAACTATCTTAATATACATATCGGTTCGTGTGGGTGATTTTTTTAATTGCATCCCCTCTTGGCTGTCTATAACTTGCATAGATTAAATAGATTTCATGGCAGAAGACGGGTACAGGTCAGATTTTGTAGACGATGTGAATGAAGAAGAAAATGAAAATCAAAATCTTGTAAGTCTAGTATTATTTGTTTTCTGCTATTAAATTACCGATTTTATACCTTTTAACTTAAGATTATTCCGTATTTTTACGTTATATGTAGTGTTATATGCTTAGTATATTCAGTTTCAAATGTTTATTCTTTTTACGAAGGTGACGGATACGACCTCTGCACAAGCAAGAAGGGGAAAAGATATTCAGGGCATTCCCTGGAATAGATTCAATCTAACAAGGGAACAACATAGGCGTGCGAGGCTCAAACACTATAGAAACAATGTAAACATTCAATATGCTGTTGATAATGTACGTACACTCCTGTTGCTTGCATATATAAAAAAGTGCCTTTTTCGCTTTCGATATCATGACAATCTTTTATATCTGTAGAGATACAAACAAATGCCAAAGGGCGGTTACTACTATGACTTCTGTCATAATTCAAGAGCAGTGAGGCCTACAATATTACATTATGAGGTTTGTATATATCAATACTTGTGTTTCTTAATCACGTGGTTTCTATTCATCAGCCGTGAAAAAATGCGTGTTTCGTTTATTTAAACATTGTGTATTGTTTACAGTTAAGGAACCTGGTATGGGCTACCACAAAGCATGACGTGTATCTCCTGTTTAACCACTCAATTGTGCATTGGTCGTCATTATCAAAAAAGTTAACGGAAACCGTTAATTTTTTTGGGCACGTAGCGCCTACCGAGGTACTATAAGTTTGATCATAAAATCCTAACCTTTCTGTTATTTATGTTTGAATATTATTGATACTTAATTTGGGTCGACAGAAACATGTTGGAAGTTTGTTGGAGGGATTTGCACGAACTTTGGTTAGTACATTCGCAGTCGATGATGGTATTCTGGTTGCAGGAGGTTTTCGCGGCGAGCTTGTTTGTAAGGTAATTTGATCATATATTGAACTGCTTACCTGATTAAACGGAAATATCTTGAACCGCCATGAAATATCTTTAGACGGAATAATTCAATTAAATCCAAAATATCTAAATACCTGGGCTCTGTATTCAACATCCAAACAATATTAAATTTTATGCCATACGCATAATTGACATCTCGTTATTTTATGTCTCGTTTTCTATCTTGTAATCTGCGTGTGTTATTAAATGATGCAGAGATTGGATAGACATGGTGTTAGTTTTTGTACAAGAACAAGTTATGAAGGCATTAATGCCATAACAAATGGTATTGAGATATACAATAGCTTGAGGTAATTAATAAACTGTGATGTATATATATACTACAATACATTATTTGCGACTCTGTAATTGTGTTATTTTTATACAACTCTTGTCACATTGCAGCGGTGGAAAGCATTTTATGGCATCAAACAACACTTGTGTTGTGATGGAATATGAGATGGATGGATTTCAACCGGTGAATAGTTTCCGTTTTCCCTGGACAGTGAATGTGAGTTTCTTGAAATGGGTGGGTGGACGGGTTGGGTTTGCGCTACCTGCAAACACTTTTACGGAAGATTTTTAAATATAAATGACACACTTTGTTTGAGTATTGCTTCGTATGACGTTTAACCCATTTATTTGTTGCAGCACACATCTTTGAGCCCAGATGGTAAACTAATAGCTGTAGTCGGTGATCATCGGGATACATTGCTTGTAGACTCTATAACTGGACTGGTAAGAACTTGTGGATATAAAGTTATTATTTTTTGTAGATGTATATTTTTAATATTGAGTTATTGACATTCTTTTGCGGGTTGCAACTCTTTTCTTTGGCAGACGGTTGGGACAGTGAAAGGTCACCGGGACTACTCATTTGCATCTGCATGGCACCCAGATGGGAGAATCTTTGCTACTGGCAGCCAAGACAAGACATGCAGAGTATGGGATGTAAGAACTCATACAAAGCCGGTCACCGTTCTTAAAGGAAACATGGCTGCGATTAGATCTCTTCGCTTTTCAACAGATGGGCAGTTTTTGGTTGTTGCAGAAGCTGCGGATTTTGTTAATGTTTATAACACCAGCTTGAACTATGAAAGGAGGCATGAAATTGATTTATTTGGGGAAATAGCTGGTGTTTCTTTCAGTCCAGATGACGAAACGATTTTCATTGGAGTCTCGGACCAAAACTATCCCAGCCTGCTACAGTTCAACAAACGACATAAGTACGGATATCTAGATTCGTTTGTTTGATAACTTAAGTTGAGTTGTTTGTTTCTGTTTGTTGGAAAATACATAGGCTTCCATGTATAAAAATGTATGGTGAAAATCTTTGAAGAGAATGTATTGTTAAATTATGTTTGGATTATATATGTTATATATTGATGGCAACTTTCTTTCTCGGTTTGATTAATCATTTTTTTGATGTCCCGGACCCGGACCAACAGAGCCAAACACCGGCTTGAACAAATAAGGACAAAAACAAAAACTACCTCTTATACACAACACGATTTTATGTCAAAAACTACCTTTTATACATAACATCGTGTTCATTAAATTGTTCTTGAAGAAACGTGGATCTACTCACTGGTAGCAGATCTACTTTCCTCGGGTATGATTAAACTGTTTCACCGATGGTTCCTTTGAATCCGTGTTCTTCCACCTACAAAATGAACAGCGCCGTTACTTACCCCTCAGAAAGGGACAGAGGGGTCCTCTTTGGGGTAACCCTCCGGCGTGAGAATCAGTATCTTTGTGGAGAAGATAATAAAGTGTGAGTCAGTGAAATCTCAAGAGTATTGCTGAATCGCTGAATACTCTTGATTGTGTGACTGTGTGTTTTCTGTAACTGACTGTGAGTGAATATAATTCAATATGATTGAATGTGATATCACTGCTTGTAACTGTCAATGATTGAGTGTGAATGAATGTGTCATCAAAGTGGAGTTGATGCTGTATTTATAGTGCTAGGGTTTCCACTGGCTGGGCTCAGCCTCGTTGGCCTCCTCCAATCGCACTGCGCCACGTGTCCTCTGGGACACCTGGCGCTTTCTCGTTGGTTGTAATCATGTGGTAGCACATGTGTCATGCTGAGTTGTCGACCTTTCATTTGGCAGCTGTCAACATCAGCATATTCTTACTCCTTAAAAAGATGCCTTCTAGAAGAGTGTCTGACGTGCACAATCAAGGTTGCCCTGATCCTGATTTGGATAAGGACGAGGTTGATTATGTGTACGTGTGATATGCGCCCATCCTGAGAATGCGCGAAGTCTTCTTTTTATTCTCACGCGCAGATATTTCATGCGCAGGTGTGATATGCACGAGCGTGTGATATGCGCCGCGCGCTGGTGCGCCACGCGCATATGTGACGCGCGAGCATATGTGATGTGCAAGAGCATGCGATATGCGCCGCGCGCATATGTGATGCGCGAGCATATGATGCCTGAGCATGTTTTGTATGCGCGATGCGCCTGGGTTTTGGCTTTGTGCCTTCATAATGTCTTTATCTTGTGGGTTGACCCGCCTTGCTTGGTGTTGAGGCGGGTACATACCTCTTCAGTTCTGCTATCATTGACGAGGTTTGTTTATGTTTCTACCTCTTATATGCTAATATACATACATTGTTTTTATGTCGAATTTATCAATTTAAAACATCTTCAAAAGTACGTACTGAGTGTGTTTTTAGCGAAACGTTTTGCGATCTAAAACAATGTATAACAAATATCATGAATTTACAATTATGGGTTATAAAACGACTAGCAGGAAAGCTAATCATGCTTATGTTGTGTTAGGGCATGAATTTTATGCTGAGGATCCGTTATCCTTGACTGTTTTATGGATAAGTTATCCTTGAGATATGTCTCAAGTTACAAAGGATCGAGGATCCTCGGTATTATTTATTTACTAATGATTGTATTTGAATGGTGATGTGTTAGCTAGTTATAACGACTATATGACTGAGTCTACCTCAAAGTTCGCTACTGGAAGCTCCCAGCACGTGGTCAATGAACGTTGAAGGAGTGGTGGAAGAGTGGCGGATTATTAGAAAATATTGTTAGTTAGTATTTTCTTTATAATATCGAGATAACGATCAGTTAGATATCACTTGTATTCTCACACACTAGAGCAGAACTCATAATTCTCTCTACACACTATCATTCATTGTAACACTGATCGCAATCTCCATAACACTTGTAACCTTTTTTGTGATTAATAAATTGGTGATTGACGAGTTGTCATCACCCGGGTTTTTTTTTCCTTTGATCTAAACAAGATCAAGGGGTTTTTCCTCGCAACAAATCATGATGTTCATTCCAGTTTCGTTCACATAATCATTGTGATCATCTTAGCACTAAACCTTACAATTACAGATTTGGATACATTATCTTTAGCTGATTTTTATCCAAAACATGTTGAATCCTAGATCTCCATATTCAGTCCCCATTTGCCATTCTTAATTGGTCAAATGATTATTCTTGTAGTACACATTCTGATTCTGATCCTTATAGGGAAGAAAATGAGAGTGGTGCAAACTGCAAAGACAGTGTAGGTACAAAAGGTTATCAACCATGCATAAGGCTGTGGGTAAGGGGGGGGGGGGGTGTTGAAGGGAGGGGCGCGGTCCAGGTGGCGGGTGAGGTGGCTCACGCACACCACTACACCCCTCAAGTGATCAAGGGTGCGGACGGCCCAAGTGGTCCGGACCACGGGGCTTGAACAAGCTTTTGAACATGGGGTGAATTAAATACTTGGGGGTGATCAATCAAGCCCCACTACACCCTATGGGGCTTGATGCAGGAGCTTGATCAAAGGTCATGCCATCGCCTACTTGTCGGGTTTTGATTGGATCACTTGGGGCTCAACCCAGCTCCATTACCCTTAGCCTAAGCATGTGCTGTAACACCCCAACCCGGAGCAGGCTGACGTGTCACTATTACAGATATCATAGATCAAACAAAAACCATTTAAATGAAATGAAAAGAATCCCATGGCAACCAAAAGAGTTAAAAACACTGAAAGAAATTCTAAGTCAAATTTATTAAATGCTTAAAGAAAATTAAATCAAGTCCTTATTCTTGAGCTTCAAATTTACTCTCATCACTGATTTCCCCGATTTCCCGAATTACCTGCTAACAAATAAGACAAACATAAACAAAAAAACTACGGCTGAGCCAAAAATTGCCCAGTAACGGAGAGAACAATAGTACAGGTAAAGGCATATATAAGACAAAACACATACTGAACTGAAACTGAAACTATTGCGGATATAAACCATGTTTTAGACCGAACTATAATTAGATGCGAAACATAATCCGGTACATGATCGGGACGTAATCTGAATATACTCAAATTTAACCAAATGCATATACACATATCAAAACAGACCAGAAATATAGCGAAACAAAATATAATCACTAAAATACACGACGATGATGTTAAAATAAATAGGTCGTGTAATACGGAAGCACCCAGAGCCTAAACAGAGGGGTACACAGCTAGCTAGTCCATGCACCAAGGAGACGGTGTGGGTGGCGTGCACACATTGTTCCATCTCAAACAGAAGTCAGTAGTCAGGAGTCGGAGCTAAGATCGATCTATACGCCTCTAAGTGGCCAAGGTACTACATGAGTACTTTCAGAGACGCCGTGAACTTTGATTACGCACTGTCACGATAAGTGCCATGTCGTTGACGCCCCAACAACAAGTCAGAAATGCTCGGGTAACAGAGTACTGAACTAAAGTCGTATAACTAAAAGATATTTAAACAGGAACATGCAATAATGAATTCAAAATATATATAACCTATTGCATGCTATAAAATTAATATAACCATATCATACGAATAAACCGAACTAAATAACAAAAATCCGCACTACGAAGTGACGGACATCGAATATAAAATGGACTAGAACCAATACTATGAGTGAAGAAAAACAGAATCCGTACCTTAAACAAAAGTGAAAACCAAAGTAAAGTCAATGTTGTCCGCCAATTGTATGAGAACCTATGGTTTATTTACATTTTAATTTAGATATACGAACATAAATTACGATGCATGATTCGTTGATTTTTTTCCTGGGATGACTCTTTTAAGAATCCATAAAACGTTTTTGGTCATATGCTTATTTCGGTGGTTTATATAAGATTATTAAAGCTTTCAAAAAAAAAATAACAAGTACCAATAAGTAAATATTGAACTTTAATTCTCTACCTCATTATAAAGGAATAAAGTAACTGGATTCGAAATATTATTTATTCATTTACTTATAATCACAAAGACTTTCATGTTTAATTTATTCATAAAACATCCAAGTTTCAAATTTTGATTTAAAGTCATACATACAGGCTGCCATATATATCATTATGGTGCTTCTGTTAACTTTAGCCTATATACATTAACATGCACGTGAACACTACAACCTATTAAATTTTAATCTGAAAATAGTCAGTTAGCAAGCAACACACGTGAACCCTTTTCCTCTTTTCTTTAATAACATGCATGAGTTATCAATGAGTATAGTTTCTATTTAAACAATTTTTTTTCTATAGCCGGAACAAATCAACGATCATACGCCCACATCCGAACAACTAAATCAGGCGTACATGCCAGAGGAAAAGGAGCGGACGGTTACCTTAGCTGTCAAACAAGTCGGTGATGTACGTAAACGTGACAGCGACTAAATCAGTTTCTCTCAACAAAACAAATCGAAGGCGGAACTTGAACGGTGGTGGTACGTGATGCGGATGGTGACTTACTCGTGGAGGGAGAACGGTGGTCGGTGCTTGAGGGAACCAGAAACGAGTGGCAGTGCACGACTTATGCCGCCGAAACTAAATGCAAACTAACGAAAACGGCGTTGGTGTCTGACTTGCAGCGGGCGTTGGTGGTAGTGATCAGGCGATGGTTTCTTGCTAGCGCATCAATGGATGGAGGTTGTGCGGTTATTATGAGCAAGGAGAGTTTTTATAGGAATATATATTGCCGATTAGAAATTTGAATTAAAGGTTTCGTCATCCAGATTTTTAGACTAGTTTGTTGACACAATTTAGACTTATTAATAGGAAAAGATTAAGTCAAGGCATTCAAATTATCTTGGTGTGGAATAAAACACGTGCCGATCGAATATTTGATTATATTCATGTTTCTATATGACGTACTTTATTTAAATTATTAATTGTTTCCTCGTAATAGATTCTAATTGAAACATAAAAAAAATATCAAAACTCAAATATAAGTATTCGTATACAATTTCTAAAATTTTAGAGTTATTAGACTATTACTATCTTAGAAGCATTCCGGGTTATTATATGTGCTCTAGTGGGTCCCACAATAATTTGGTAAAAAATCAAGTATTTGAACAAAATTTTTTATAACAAAAATTAAAATTTTCTTTTCTAAACATGAAAAAAAAGTTAAGAAGAGAGTTGAGCATTTCATGTTTGACTTGGGATTAACCCGACCAAGCGATTTATGAGAAAATAATTAAATTGTCCATTTTGGCCGATCTGATGCAAAATTGTCTACAGAAATCTCACTGGTTCTATCATGTCCATTCTAAAATCCACCAGTCCGCCCACTTATTCTAAACTAGTAACCAAACGCCACGTGTACAAAAGCTTACAAGAATGTTTCCCAGTGGCCGTCCGGTTTTCTGACATCCTGACAGAAATGTTCCCTGCGGCAGCCTTGTTTTTTCATATCTCTGCGCTCGGCTTGATTTTTTGAAACGTTCCTGGCGCTTGTTGATGTTGAAATGAAAAGAGCTACCGGAAAGTCACCACTAGAAAACAAGGCACTTGAGACCATCTTTTCGGTCGCAAAACAGTTGCAATTGCCCGGTTGCGACCGTTTTGCAACTGAAAATGCGGTTGGAAAAACGCAGGTCGCAATTGCTCTATTGCGACCATTTTCCGACTGCTATTACATTTTGCGACCAACCGTTAAAGCAGTTGCAAATCTTGTAACCAACAACTGCGGTTGCAAATCTTGTGACCACTGCTGTGGTTGCAAATCTTGCGACCAACTGCGGTTGCAAATCTTGCGACCATAGCTGCGGTCGCAAATCTTGCAACCACCGATGTGGTCGCAAATCTTGCAACCCCGCTGCGGTCGCAAACACCTCAAACAGCAGCCATATTGGATGGATCAATTTGAATTGTCTAGCCATTTTATCAAAAAAATAAATAAATAAAAACATCCAAAAATAAACCAATTAATAAAATAATCCAAACGCACGTCCAAATATTCAAAATAAAGTGTGTTAACGTGGCTTTATAATACATAAAATTGCTTATCCAACCACAGATTTTAAGATAGCTTCAATGTTAGTCAACCTATTAAGAATTGCATCTTTCTCCGCCTTATCCTTTTCCTTTTCAGCCATCAACTCCGCAATAATCCCATTGAATCTTTTTTTATCTTCTTTTCCTTCACGAGCTCCTTGATAACCAAGTGCAAATTTTCAATCTACAAAACAATTAATAACGGGTCAGAAATAATAATAAAAATTTTTGAACCATGTCAAACTAAAATCTAACCAGCCCGTTTGCAGCTCCAAAATGACTTGTAATCTCAACAACCAGTTACTAAGCACTCCTTTTGATCCTAAACTAATTATTATAAAAATTAGTGTGATAGTTTAACTTTTAAAAAGTCAAACTGTCAATAAAAACGGGCTGTAATAAACTGTTTTAGTCAAACTATAAGCGGGTTATGAGCAAGTTATATGTGAGTTGTAAACGGGCTGATGGCATATAATCATATTATAAACGGGCTGTAACAAACATGTTTAACGAGTTATAAACTAGTAATGGGTCTTTAACTAGGCCTTCGATAAACATCTAGAGCTCACATACAACATTAAAGCTTTCGATAAACAGAAGTCTTTTATCAAACGCTAATAGCAATTGACACAAAAACCTACTACATTAATTCTATAATACATTGTATTAATTCTATAATATATAATTAACAGCCATAAAACTAATACTAAGGAAACCTTCTAATTTATAATCTAACAAATATATATACAAACTATACATGTAATTGTTAAAGTTGCTTACTTCCTTTCAATTATCAAGAAAAATCTGGTATTATAACCGGCGACTAACAAAGTTAACAGCGTGTCTGCTTCATACGAATTATACCAATTATCAAGTAATAATTACCAAAACCCAGGCCCTCAATTACGAAGCATATTTCTTGGTAAAATTCTAACGGGTTTGAAATTAACCCAAAAATGAACACAACAATTCAAAACATGCGTCACACAAAAGAAACAGTTTACAAAACACATGGCCAACCACCATCCAGCAGCTATTAATAAAAAAAACTTAAAAAATAAAGTCATGTAAAATAAACCGGGTTCGAACCCGCGCACGCAGCAGGTTTCTATTTAACTGCAACAACTTTAAGATGCAAATCGAACTTATGCAAAAAGATGTATAAATCTTACAGAGGTAATAGAGATTCAACCCCGACCCTGCAACCAGTCGTCTTAATCTGATGGCCGTATTTAGACCTGCGTTGCGTCTAGCTATCACAATTCCTTTCACATGCACACTTCCTCCACTTTTTAAACAAAAAACAACAAAAAATATTTAGGAATGCGCAAGTATAGGCATGCCTGCATTATGTGCCTTGCAGTTTTATCGAGCCTTTTGAACTTGATGCAAGGTGCAACCTCAATAGCATTAACAGAAGCAACTTGTGATTCATTCAATGTTGTAATGCCTCTATTAGTCAAACGGGCCAATATATTGGGCCCCCCTAAAGAAGCCTGTTTCGGACTCTCTATAGGCTGATTCGATCAAGGGTATATTGGTAAGTTTGCATGAAGGTTGTATCTCTCATAAGGAACCATAACTTTTTGTTTAAGAAGAATAAGTATTCAAGTATATTACATCTTTATTACCAGAACCATTAAGTCAAAGACAAAACAATTAACAGAGCTAATGAATACTAATATAGTAATATATATTATGACCATTAAGCCAAAAGCTTCTATAAGACTGATTTATAATGCACCAAGTAATCAAATCTTTAAACACATTAAGTATTGCCAAAGGGCTTTTTGGTACATTAGACAAAGGAAGCAAAAGTCAACTGGTAACTGTAGACATACATAAATTCTAATATGTTACTATAATCTTATGCATTATATACTCATTATACTTTTAAAATCTAGTGATCTTTTGCATACATGATTTGGATCTTCTCCCAATACCTCAAAATTTCGGTATTCCATTCTCCTCCCATTGAAAATAACACTAAGAAAAAAAAACTTTTAATAAATATACAAAATGGTCCAATAAGTTTAATGGTAATAAATTAATAGCAATAAATGTGAAATCACATTTTATTTTGCACTATTTTAAAACTGATTATGTCTATGTAAACACACCTTAAAACGCTCAAGCAATCTCATCCGGTGCTCATAAGACACGTCTTTCCAACTATCCCATGCATCCAACCACATATGCTTTAAGTGCAATCCAATAATCCGGGTGGATGTCGTTTGATTACTAAATCTACAAATTAAAAGAAGTAAATGTGAAACCACATTAGTGACAAAATTTAGTGCCTCTGTTTACAAACATTGGAATCCAATAGAAATTAATTACCTGCACAGGATCTAAACATTCGTTTAAAGCTGCAGTTGATGCCGGATGCTGCCGATGACCTTCCTCATTTTATTTTAGTCATACTCCGCCTCTCTAAAAAATTTAGATGAACAAAAGAAATTACATTTCCGTCTCCCTCTGAAGCATATTCTCGGTTCTGACACCATATGCGATACCCTAATAGAGAACAAAAAGTTTGAGTTCATTTGATTAAAAGAACCGACATTAACACATCTTTTGTTCACTCGTTTATGTTCATTTTTGGATGAAATGTTGGATGGTCCATATACTTAATGTTTTATATGCTTGTTTGTGTCCATTTAAGTGTGCTTATTTATGTTCGACTGTTCGTTTTGATCAACAATAACAGAAAATTAAAAGTTAATGAAGATAAATAGCAGATATGCAAGAAAAGAGCATAGTGGCAAGCAAACCTTCAAATCATGTTAATCCAGCCTGGTAGCCTGTTTGGGAACATTATTAACAAACCAGATTTTCATCGAAATCAATAACTATCTGCAGATCCAAACTACAAGTATTATGCTATTTCTAATTTTATAGTTTACATGCACTTTACTAACTTTACATAAGCATTCATATGTTAATGAATACACAAGTGATTTAACTTTTTGAATCTACTTAATGATCTCTATAACCAGTAGATAAAATCCATAAAAGTTACAAATGAAGAGCGAATCAAAGGGGAGGCAAAAACTCACACAGGATTTTTATCAAACACATGGTGTGCATGTATAATGCGTTCATTTTCAAATCACGAAATAACACAGTGGATGATAAACAAGTAGTGAAAACACATAACAAATCAACATGAATAAATCTCGATTGCTAGTTAAATAATTAGCATCTAAAAACGGCATATGAGCCCTAATTTAGTTTCAGACTTGTTTTAAGTTGTTTCGATAAGAAATCCGTACACAGTGGATGATACATAGGATTTGAGCCCTAATTTAGAGTTCTCAAAACACATGAAATCAACGTGAACGAATCTCAATTGCTAATTAGGTTTAGAAGTTAACATACCTCGATTCCGTGTATCATCCACTGTGTACGGATTTACATAACTTAAATTGAGAAGAATGTGCCGCCGCCGGAGATTTGCCAGTGTTAGTCGGAGAAGATGAAAGTCGCCGGAAACTGGAGCGATGGATAGATGGCGCGGTGTTTGTGAAATCTAATGGAATTGGTATCGGGGATCGAACACGAACTTAAAACCCACACACGTTAATTTGGCTAAGCACCCATACACCTATGTTATATTATTGAGAAATTTCACAAAACTTAATTACCCAATTACAATCTCTAGACCGCAAAGCACGGGTATTTATAATCTAACGTATCACGTTTAGACTACAACTAAGATTGCTAAATAATATGACATAATAATTATACTAACAATTAAATCTAAGCACATTTAATTGTCTATAATTATCCACTCCTTAATGTTGTTACTTAGCCTTGCACGCCAAGTAACGCCTTGAACCGAAATTCCCAACAATCACCCCCGGAATTTCGAACTCGAAACCGACAAGTCTTCAACTCCAAGTAATTCCCGCATCTCCTTGAATTTGATTCTCCCAAGAGCCTTCGTCAAGATATCGGCACATTGCTTAACACCACTAACATGCTCGACGCTTACTTATTCACGATCAACACATTCTCAAATGTAGTGAAACCGAGATTTAATGTGTTTGGTCCTTCCATGGAAAACAGGATTCTTCACGAGTGTTATTGCTGATGTATTATCGATACGTAACACCAGTGCTTGAATTTCCTTGTCGAATAACTCACTTATCAAGTCTCTTAGCCAAAGCACCTGACGCGCGGCTGCGCTTGCCGCCATGTACTCTGCTTCACACGATGAGAGTGCAACTGAACATTGTTTCTGAGAACACCAAGTAATTGGTGAAGACCCAAGATAAAATACGTGCCCCGTAGTGCTTCTGCCATCGTCTTGGTCAATGTTATGGCTACTATCACTATAACCACGTAACACGTTTTTCCCACGAGTGTAAGAAATACCAAAACCGAGAGTACCTTGAATATAACGAAGAATTTGCTTTAAAAGAGTTGCATGAGATTGCTTTGGGATTTGCATGTACCGACTTACGACTCCGACCGAATACGCCAAGTCGGGACGAGTTTGTAAAAGGTACCGGAGACACCCGACAATCTTTCGATATCTTGTAGCATCAAAATCTTCTTCGTCTTCAAATTTAGAAGCAGTTATACTCGGATCCAATCTCGCTTTTAATATGCTCCGATTCATATCCAATATTGTGCGGTTCCGCCTCTCGACACCACCGTTTTGTTGAGGTGTATATGGAGTGGTTAAATGCCGAATAAAATCCTCGTTTTCAGAGAACCGATTGAAATCTCGAGAAGTAAATTCTCCCCCTCGATCGGTTCGAAACGTTATGATTTTCTCACTATTTTCCGCTTTCACCATGACTTTAAATCGCTTGAAGGTGTCGAACGCTTCACTTTTTTCCTTCAACAAAAAGGTCCACATGAAACGTGAAAAATCATCTATCAAGACGAACACGTACCTATTTCCGGCTATGGTACTAGGAGTAATGGGCCCGCATAAATCTCCATGGATTAGTTCCAAGGCTCGGGTTGCTTTGAAAGTCGCCGACTTTGGAAACGGTTTTCTCGTTTGCTTCCCGACTAAGCACGAGTCACAAATTTGATTTTCTTGATCAACTTTTGGCATTTCAGCGACCATATTATTTTTCACCATTTGTTTCATAGACTCGAAATTTAGGTGTCCTAGTCTCGCGTGCCAAAGCCAATTCTCGTTATCAATCGGGGCTTGTAAACACACGGGTTTCCCGTCTTTAATTTAATCGTATAAAGACGATTCTTGGATCGAGTAACCCGCATCAACAATTTTCCTTGATCATCATACATCAACAAGTAATCATCTTTCATACGAATATCACAACCACTTTCTGTTACTTGCCCAAGACTGATAATATTACTTTCTAAACTAGGAATATAATAAATGTCGGTCAATAATTGTTGCTCCCCCGTTTTACCGACTAGCAATATCGACCCTTTACCGCAAATATCAATAAAATCTGTTAGTTCAAAAGTGTGGTCACGTGCTCATATATACGTCGATTGTGAATAGTGAACAAATAGGTTAATCAAATTTAATTATCCATACATAATAAGCTGGTGTTACTCTAAGACTGGTTGCAAATTAAAACTACTATTTGCCACGGCTAAAATCGTCCCGGTGCAAAAACTCTGACCGCCTATCATCGATTGCAAAAACTCCGACCGTTTATCCACCGGTCGCAAAAACGCCGACCGCCTACTATCGGTTGCAAAAACTCCGACCACCTTTTGGTCGCAAAAACTCCGACCGCCTACCGTGGTGACAAAAACTCCGACCGCGATTGCAAAAACTCCGACCGCCTATCGGTCACAAAAACTCCGACCGCCTACCCCGACCACCTATCCACCGGTTGCAAAAAATCCGACCGTCTATCCACCGGTTGCAAGAACTCCGACCGCCTATCGGTCGCAAAAACTCCGACCACCTACCGGCGGCAAAAACTCCGACCGCCTATCCAACGGTTGCAAAAAATCCGACCGTCTATCCACCGGTTGCAAAAACTGCGACCGCTTAGCTACCGTGTCAAGTAATTATGCTTGTCGGTAGCAAATTTGCTAAATCGGTCGCAAAAATTGCTATCGTTTTTTTTCGGTAGCAAATGCTGGTCACAAATGCTTAATTTTCTATTAGTGAGTGTGCATGTGTTGAATAAGGCATCAGATTCATGACATAAAGTAGAAGAGTAGGTTTTTAATTCCCATCTATCAAAAGATCAAAATATCTTACCAACACTACACATTTGAGAATGATTCTATAACTAATGAAGATTATAGACGAAATAAGTAGTTTCATATACAGGCAAATGATGAAAAGTATAATATTTTCTTAAAACAATCATAAATGTATACAACTAAAATAATCATATAATTATTACGAAATAAATAAGCCAAGACGATCTGAGCTCAAGCTTGACACATTACTCACGAGACAAGTCATAAAAAAGACTCAAAAGAGTCGAGCTCAAACTCTTCAGCAGCGATGGCGGTGGTGTTGCGAATTGTTGTGACTAGTATGGGGTGGCAATCGACAATGGCCATAGGTGTTTTGGCCATTTGATAAGCTTTAAGCTAACAAGTTTCCAGAGTTACATTAACGCCCTGTTCTTGAGTTTTTTTAAAGAAGGGAAAGGAAATGAAAACTAAGGATAGTTAAAAAATGGGTGTTCTTGAGTTTTTTTTAGGATGGAAAGGAAAATAGTCAGAGGAGTTAGAAGGGATTAAATTAATGTATTTTCCCAATAAGTTATCCTCCAAAAAATGGGATAATTACTAAGGATAACTATTTTTTAACATAGTTATCCTTTCATTTTCTCTAATTTCCTTCCAACTCAAGAACACACCTAACTAAAAAAAATTTCCTTCCCTTTCCTGCCCTTTCTTATCTTTCCCTCTCCTTTCCTTTCCTTGGTTAAAAAACTCAAGAACAAGGCGTAAGTGTCACCACTTGAAATATTTGTGGTGGATACTTGGATGACTAATTATAAAACTTTTCACCCGCGTACTTGTATGGTTTTAGTTGATCCTGGCCATGTTCAACAAAATGATACCATATCCGCTTACCCGCATCAAAAACTCATATAATGATTAACGCTTGGAATTCTTACGCTGTGTTCCAGAGTCTCATTTAACGAGGGGAGGGGAGGGGAAGGAAATTAGGAGAGAAAAGAAAGGAGACGAAAATCCTTTTTTTTGTGTTCCCGAGTTTAATGAGAAGGAAAGGAAAATCAAGGAATTTACATATTTCATGTGTTCCCGAGTTGAGAGGAAAAAAAAGAAAATTATAGTTTTACTATCATACCCTTTAAGTAAAACTAAAATAAAATTAGTTTTAAGGGTAATTTAGTAATTAAAAAAATTCTCTCCTAATCTCTCCAATTTGGGAGGATGAATATATGTTTAAATTTTCTAGTATTTTCCCTCCCCTCACCTCCCATTCTCTCCTTAAAAAAACTCTGGAACATGATATTTTAACATCTTCTCCTCCTTCCACTCCCCTCCCCTCATTAAATGAGACTCTGGAACACAATGTTAAGGTCTTAGGTTTGAAACCTGACTTAATAGGGTTTTGTTGGTTTACTCCTTGATGATATTCTTAGACCACCCCATTCACAAATCAACCAAATCCAACATTTATTAAAAAAAAACTAATTATCTCTCTTCCACCTACCTAACCCAACCAAACCAAACTTTTCACACTAGTTAGGAACCCAACTTTCACTATTTTTTATTAAATAAATAAAATTTATAATTGTTGTTTATTTTATTTAAAGTGACCAGTTATTAAAAAAAATTATTTATGTAAATAAAGAGTGTATATATTTAATTTAAAATTATTAAAAAAAAATAAAAAAATTTGATAATGATTAATTTATTTATTTTATATTAAAAAGTATATTTTTAAACAAACTCCGTTTTTAATAAAATTTATATCGGCATGTTCATAAAAGAAAGCTGAACAAGACTATGTTTTTTGATTTTTTTTAAAAACTTAATCATCAAAAGTTATTAGAAAAAAATCAAGATTAGAACTAAAACTAATTGGCGTGAAAGGAAAAATAAAAAGAAACTATAAGCATGTTCATTAAGGTTGTGGCACGTGACAAATCCAAAGATTACAAACTAGTTTGGTGCATCAAACTGTTTGCTTTATATTCTTGTATTTTTATTTATTTTAAAATTCTAAAATTCAAATAGTGGAATAACCCATGTTGGGTTTGCCAGTAAGAGTAGTCTAAGAGTGAGTTATACTTGGAGCGCCACAATCAGTATGGACGGTTGACATCCCGAGTCAGGAAGACTAACTCAGATATTGGGGTTGATCCAAACGCTATTATAAAAACCCGCATTTTATTAATACACTACATAATATACAAAATATATATTATAACTTTTACTTCCTTATAACTTTATATTAAGTTAATAAGTTACAAAAATATATTTTATAGAACTTTTCCTCTCACAACATAAGCAATCCCAAACACCTTATTACTTCTCACAAAATTTATAAATTGGTGAAAATAAACAATCCCAAACACCCCCTAAATAAATTATATTTGAGTTTGTAAAAGTTAGATTTTTTGAATGATCAAAAAGTAAAACTGAAAGGTCTCCAAACATGATAACTCTCAAAAAAGCTAAATCATGATAGAACTCTCCAAACACATGTACACCTTCCCAGGTACTGTTTCATTTCCCCTTAATTGTTTGGTTAATTCATAATTTAGGTTTCTTATTTGTTCCGTTCATAGGATGTCTTGAACGGCCTTTAAACAGCCTTTAATTTCTATTATACGATTGTATATTGGAAGAAATTAATTGTAGCTATTGAGTTTACATGCACACCAAGCGTTCGTTTTAAAACACTCCCTTTTGTTTCTTTATTTATTCGTTTTAGAGTTTGAGTTTCTGAAATACTTTCATTCATTGTTCTCCTTTTGTCTATAATTAAGCCGCTTGCATAGATTGTTAATTAGAGTTAACTCATATGCTTGATCTATCAATGCTGCATAACGAAGTTGATCAAATAGATTACACGGCAGAATAAGGGGACATACTCTATGTGGATGAAGAAGAAGAGTGGTAGAGATCAAAATCTTGTTGGTCATGATATGGTCAGTATATTCACTTTCTTAATTTTCTGCTATTAAGTTACCAATAGGGAGCTTGTTTCGTTTAAGTTTGTTCCATAATCTAATGTTAGATCTACTGTTATAAGCTAGATATTCAAGTTTTGATGTTTAATAGATTACAAAGTTTTTTTTTTTTTGGTACAAACAACTCTCATTAATAAGTAGTGTTTACATTGAAGCAGAAGGCAAACGGGCAACAAGCTGTGACACTACTTCTTTTGAATTGCAATACCAAGTCTTTTAAAAAACCACATTGATAGATCTTGGAGTCATAACATTACTATGTATGACCCGTTGGACTCGGCCAAGTAGCTCCACAACTTCAGATACGAGGAAACAAAGGTATGTCCTGTGCTCATGAAAGAACTAGGCCTTGCCCTGAGAATGTTTACTATAACATGGGAATGTTATAGACGTACAAGGGTCGAACAAAACTATGAAAGCATTCCCTTATCAGGTGATGCTCCCTATATGGTACGGTCATGTTGCTTGTATATATATAAAAATGATTTCCATATCAGTTCTTATTCTTAAAGTGCAGTTTGTTTCCATTAGGAGACCAGTTTTCTTTTGTTGCAAAACCTGCAGATTTTGTTCATGCCTATAGCGCAAACTTGAACCATGGAAAAAAAAGGCAAGAGATGGATTTGTTTGGTGAAATATCTGAGTTTCTGTTACTCTCGACAATAAAATGCTTTACATTGGAGTGTGGGACTGGACTTATGCCCACTCGTTACATATCTACAAATGATGCAGGTATGAGTATCTTGGTTCGATTGTTGGATAATGGATTGAAATTGAAAAGCATATGGATGCTTGCATATAATCACCCAATTTTTGATGCATACGATTTAGGTCATGGATTTAACTCGTGCTATATAAAATTCTAATTAGGTTATTAAGGGAATTAAAAAGCAATCACTTGTTAGTAAAACTAGTCAATAATCCAAACAAGAAGTTTTGTATTTGATACATCCCTTAAACGTGTGTTAGATTCTTTTGCTTAATCTTTATCCAAGTTGAACGATAGGAATAATGTTTATTGATATGACTGAATATGTGTTGCAATATATCATATATATGTAGAATGGTTATTACACTTTGACTACCATCTAATAATGAAAAAGACCAAAATGGCTCATTTGACCAATTACATTCCTTAACTAGCCCCTCAATTCTATAAATACCCAAATGGCCATTCTAAGAATGGTCGGACTGACCGTTTAGTTATGCCGTCTGAAGGTTTATGGAACCAACAAGATCTTGACATGTGTCCTCAAAACAAACAAGATCCGCCTTCCTACTGATCTATTCTGCCGATCGATTGAT
Source organism: Bidens hawaiensis (assembly GCF_021521415.1). NCBI lineage: Eukaryota > Viridiplantae > Streptophyta > Magnoliopsida > Asterales > Asteraceae > Bidens > Bidens hawaiensis. The sequence goes on along the minus strand of NW_027491854.1, from coordinate 181,815 downwards.
CTATGTCGTTGGTCGACTGATATATTCCCTCGGCCAGCTGATCTTTTTGGTTGGGTATTTCAGAACATGATTTACTTTTAAAACAAAAGGCCGACTGAATAGATAAGTCGGCCGACGGAATAGATTAGTAGGATGGCAAATCTTATTGTTTTGAGGACACGTGCCAAAATCTCGTTGGTTCCATAAACTGTTGGACGACAGAACTAAACACTCGATCCTAGCGTTCTTGGAAGGGTCATTTTGGGTATTTGTGGAATTGGGGGGTTACTTAAAGAATGTGGTTTTTCAAATGGGCCATTTTGGTCATTTTCCCATATATTAATATACTATCTAACTTTCCCCCCAAGCTAAGTGTAGTGAATGACTTGCAAGTTGGAACCCAAATGTAAAAACGTTTTTGATGGTTGTGGTTATGTGAAAACATCCGCAATTTGATCATGTGTAGATATGACTTGAACATTAAGTTTTCCTTTCGCAACTTTTTCTCTAACGAAGTGAAATTCCACTTTCACATGTTTTGTCCGGGCATGAAAAACGGGATTAGCAGAGAGGTATGTAGCACCTAAGTTATCACCCCAAAGTGTAGGAGAGGACTTGCTGATAATACCGAGTTCATTTAAGAGAGCCTCCAACCACGCTAGTTCAACAACATTGTTAGCAAGTTCTTTGTACTTTGATTTCGTGGAAGATCGAGAGCCCATTTGTTTTTTGTGAACATTCCATGAGACAATATTAGAACCTAAATAGACAGCGAACCCCCATGTGGACCCGCGATCGTCTGGACAAATGGCCCAATTAGCATCCGAGTATGCTTTTACACTAGTTTGCTAGTGTACATAGGAGAGGGGGATTAACCATTGAAATGAGAGCATGGGAATCATTGTCAAGCTTGTACTAGAGGGTATGAGTTCAATCATGGACCAGTCTAATGTGATAAGTGATAACCAATCCTTTTAACTTAAGTTAAGTTGCATTTAATTACCCTGAAAGTATGCCACTTTTGAAGGATTTTGTTATGGAAAACCTAGTGTTACATTTGGTTAGTTTTCTAGTAGGTTTGTAACATTTCAGTTATCCAAGAATTAAAGTTAGAATAGATAAGATTGTTACTTGGAATCAAGATCTAGGTGATACGAGATTCAAGATTAAGAAGGAGATTGTTGGAAGTTTAATCTTGATTTTACATTTGAAAGGTTAAAGTTAAAGTTGACGGTTGAGTTAAATTAAAAGTAAATATAGAGATAGGCTAGAAGATTTCTGAAGAGGTAGGTCCCCGCAAAGCCCAGTTGGACCCGCAAGACACACCTTGAAGAGGTACGTCTGCGCAAAGACCAGCTGGTTCCGCATGACCCACCATGCTCAGAGATGAAGACCTTACACGCAGTAAGCCAGCTGTTCCCGCAGGAAAGTCTCCCTTGGTACAGTACCCTACCTGTTCCCGCAGCTGTGGGTACAAGCCAAGAAGGAAGGCTACCCGCACTAACAGTAAAGCTACACGCATAAGGCACTAACTCATACTTCAGCAATGTCACCTGAGGAAAGAATGAGCAAGGCGGGAATATTCCCGCCCAAAAGAGCCAGTCCGTACGCTTCTCGAAGATCTTTTGTACTATACCTGTCAAGGTATGGACAAAATAGACAAGATCTGACAAAAGCAGCCCATGAACCAATCACAGGGTGACAGCTCACCGACAATAGTACGAGGAGGAGCACGCTCCAGTACAAAATGTCATTATCAGCCGCTGCCTACCCACCAACTCCCATCGTGGCACGTACATAGCCCGTAGTTGGTGGAAAAGGAATATTATATACATCTGGCCGTACCTGCTTGGAAATCTACCTTCGGCTATAAATACTCCAACACCTTGGAACGGTATCATCATCTTATCTTCTCTAGCTATTTCTCTCAATATACACTTATATTCAGAGCAATCTAGTCTGATTCTCACGCCGGAGGGTGGTCACAAGGAGGACCCCCCCCCCCCCCTTCTCAGTGACGAGCTCACGGTGTCTGTTTTGCAGGTCGAGAAGAACAACCATCTTTGCCGGACCTAACCCTCGTGGGAAACATCTACTTAACCCTAAGATTATCCTTAATCTGCCGGGGACATTTAGCGTTTCTTCATTGGCGCCATCCGTGCATTAAGCTAGAATTAATTCTTTTTCTCAGTTTTTTCAAACTTCTGGAAAGATGGTTAAGGTTACTCCGATGCCAAGGCCACCGAGTGACCAAGAAACTCCGGTAACCACAACCCCAGCTACTGGGGGGAACACCGGTGAATACACGGTTTTTACAAACACTACCCCAGTTACCCAAGCCGGGGCAAGTACAGTAAACAATCCTCCCCTGGGATTCATTGATACCCAGGTGGAGAAGCAACAAACGAGGCTTCCCCGCCAAACACTAGATCAAGTTAAAGCTTGGGCGGAAGCACGTCAGAAAGAATTCCAAGCTGAGTTGGATGAACGTTTACGTTCACTCCAACAGGCCAACGACAAATTCGGAAGCACTAGACAACAGCTCAACATGAGCAATGATTGCGAGTATTCGGATGACGATTGGGAAGAATCTGACAGTGACGCAAACCCTCGTCATAAGGCGAAAGAGAAGCGTAAAGAAGCAGACTTCCGCTAGAAAAGAAGTTTTGGAGAAACTTTCAAGCCAAAGAGCACGGGGGGAAACCCACGTGACTTCTCCAAAACTTTCAGACCGACTGTTGCAAATGCGGGAACGTCCAAGTTTGCAAGAGACATTGCGGAAGCAATCGCTCCAAAGAGTGCCAAACAGATGTCCAACATAGGCACTTACGACGGCGTATCTGACCCGGACGATCACTTGAACAGATTTATAGCGGGGGCAACCGTCAGCAATTGGACGGAACCCACATGGTGCTACATGTTTCAGATGACGCTCGTCGGGGCAGCCAGAGCGTGGTTTGATCGTCTACCGGTCCACCACATCTATGATTGGGCAGACTTCCAGCACAAGTTCAGCCAACACTTCAGTCAACAAAGAAAATATACTGAAGAGCAGTGGACGATCCTCAACTGCGTCAGAGAGGAAGACGAATCTTTGCTAGACTTCATCACTCGCTTCAACTCAAAGAAGCTAAGTCTGGGCACCATCAGTGAAGATCTTGTTCGCGCCGCTTTCATCCAGGGCGCTGAGTACCCAGAGCTTATCCGCACGTTGACGGGTATAGATGGCATGCCATCCACGTGGGATGCCATCATGACGGCAGCTAAACGCTTTGCCGAGACGAAGAAGCAACTGGGTAGAAATCTTCCCCAGAGCGCAAACCTCTACACGCAGAGGACAAGAGAAAATAACGTCCGTACCGCCGACAAAATAAGAAGAGGAAGCTTGGTATTTGGCAGTCAAGGATAAACTTTGACACCTCATCCAAATCTCGCCCTCTCTTAGGCGGAAGGGACAACACGCACTCATCAAACAGGAATCCCAGATGGACGCCACTCACCAAAAGCGTCACCGAGATATTTGCCACCGAGAAACTCCCATGGCCAAAGGCTCCAATAATCCGACAACGTTATAACGCTGATCAGAGCAAATCCTGTGACTTCCACGGGACCAAAGGCCACACCACAGAGGAATGTACATCTTTGAAGGATATTGTCGAAACATTTGTCAAAGATGGAAAACTTACACACCTCGTGGCGTCGATCAAAAACAGAGGGAGGAACGACAATCGGTACAAGGGCAACGGACGAAAGCTCGTCGACATCATCATTCACATGGTTCATGGCAGCGTCAGAGGAAGAAAACGACGAACAACAGAGCCGAGTGCGTGGAAGGAAGCTGAAGTGCGCTTCCCGCGTGTGCCGGGGGGGCCAACAAAGAAGGCCCCATAGTCATTAAAAGCCAGCTGGGGCACTACATCACCTCCCGCACTCTTGCTGATAACGGCACTTCGTCAACGGTCATGTATAGGCAGTTCTTCGACAAGCTAGACGACAAAGATAAAGAACGCCTAGAAACGGTTTACGCCTCGATGGAAGGGTTTGACGGCAGCACAAACACCCCCTTGGGTATCCTATCTTTCCCCGTCACTCTCACGGACGGGAAATACTCCCGCACAGAAGACGTGGACTTCGTCGTAATGAGGAAGCCACACCACACATACGACATTCTCTTCGGGAGAGATGGGATGGCAAGATTTAATGCCGTGGTGTCTTCGGTCCATGGCATGATGGGATGGCCAACAGCTGAGGGTGTCGCGATGATCACGGGTATTCCCCAGGTATGCATCGCATCTGTCTCATCTAAACCCAAAAATCAAAGATGGCTAAACCGACCATTACCGAGCCAGAAGAATGGGCCTTCAATGGCAAATACCCTGACCAGGCCGTCACCATTGGCCCAACAATCACTAATCCCACACGCACCTTACTCAAACGCTTATTGCAAAAAAATGCTGACATCTTCGCGTGGACACCAGCTGACATGACTGGTGTACCCCGAAGTAAGGCGGAGCATAAGCTCAAATGTAACCAGGCGAAGTTGTGGATAACTTCGCCTAGGGCGAAGTTATTCACAAGTTCGCCGATTTTACAAAATAAACCCCGATAGTTTGAACATTTTGCAAATAAGTTTTAAAAACTTCTCTTTAAGAATTAAATGACACGATCAAGTCCAAGTAACCAGTTATAAAATCATAAACTACCTAAGTACGAAAAACTTTTAAAAATTAAAGTACAAGGGATCAAATTTCAGTCTCGACAGGGACTACTATGTTTTAGAAAAGATCCGAACAGGAATCATACTAACTACGTGACTGTCACATAGATCCGTGTTTAGCGGTATTATGACATAAAGAAACAGGTTGTAGGCAGGTAAATAACTTAAGATGGTTTTCATCGTTGAGTACACGCAGGTCCACGCGCAGTTGTAGCCGAAACACGTGATATAATCACTGAATACAGACTCAATACTCTCTGGTTCTCACTTCTCTCGACTCACACACGCGTATACGATTTTCTTCTCCAACTCTAAACAAGCCGTAACCTAGTGTATAAATACACGACAACTTCGCCTGATATGTTCAGGCGAAGTTGTTGCTAACTTCGCTTGACTAACAAGTTCGCCTGATAAGCGAACTTGTCAGTAACTTCGCTTAAACATAAACAAAACACAATTAACATTACAGACTGGATTACAGACACTAGACTATGAACTAATGACATTATGCACCAACAAACTCCTTAACGCAGGCATCGTAAGCGTTAGAAAATATCAAACATGGGTTGCAAATCCTGTCATGGTACCGAAATCCAACAAACAATGGCGCATGTGCATAGACTTCAAAGACCTAAACAAAGCATGCCCCAAGGATTGTTACCCGTTACCCGAAATTGACCTTAAGGTAGATTCGTTAGCACCGTTTCGCCTTAAATGCTTCCTTGATGCGTATAAGGGATACCATCAAATCCACATGGCCGTTGACGATTAGGACAAAACCGCATTTCGGACGCTCGATTGCACATTTTGTTATCAAATGATGCCATTCGGACTTAAGAATGCCGGGTCCACATACCAACGCCTGATGGACAAAGAGTTCCATGCCCAAATCGGGAGGAACTTGGAAGTTTACATGGATGACCTTAGAAGGTCATCAAAAGCCTTGAGCCAGAAGCGATGTTGAAAGACATCGAAGAAACTTTCAACACGCTCAGACGGATAAACATGAAGCTCAACCCGAGCAAGTGTTCCTTTGGGATGGAAGAAGGGAAGTTCTTAGGAGTCATCGTCACCAAAGATAGCTTCAGAGCGAACCCTGAAAAGGTCGAAGCCATTATGAGAATGGAATCACCTACTACCATCAAACAGGCTCAGACACTGAATGGACGACTAGTCGCACTTAACCGCTTTTTGTCAAACCACGCGGATAGATCGTTCCCATTCGTGTCAACATTGAGAAATTGCTTGAAGAAAACGCACTTCCGCTGGACACCAGAAGCGGAAGCAGCTTTTCAAGAGATTCGGTCACGCTTGATCGAACTCCCAACACTCACAGCACCAGAAGTGGGGGAGGAATTAATTCTCTACCTCTCCGCCACAGACAGAGCAACCGCCCATCTACTACTTTAGCCGCGTTTTAACAGACGTAGAAACCCGGTACTCTACCCTGGAAAAATTAGTCTTAGCGCTTGTACAGGCTTCACGCAGGCTAAGACGATATTTCCAAGGCCATGCAATCACCATTCTCACCAACTTCAAACTTGCAAACGTTCTAGGCAAACCCGAGTTGTTAGGGCGCCTAGCCAAATGGGCAATTGAATTGGGAGAATACGCGATAAAGTACAAGCCAAGACCAGCCATAAAAGGCCAGGTCTTGGCCGACTTTATCGCAGAAGTCCCCGCTTCGCGGGAAAAAGAGTGCCAGGAAGAGGCTCAACCCTCTCCAGCACAGGACATTGATGATGTCTGGCGACTCTATACTGATGGAGCGGCCAACAACGAGGGTTCAGGCGCAGGGTTGAAACTAACTAACCCAGCAGGCCAAGAGTACACTTACGCTATTCGGCTGGATTTCCCAAGTACGAATAACGAAGCGGAGTACGAAGCATTCTTGGCCGGATTAAGAATTGCGCGTAAGATGGGGGTGAAAAACTTGGAAGCCCACGTGGATTCCATGTTAGTAGCCAACCAAATAAACGGGACGTACACGGCCGTGAACGACACAATGGCCTTGTACCTCGAACAAGCAAAAATCCTTATGCGCGATTTCAATGATTGCAAAGTTATGCACATCAAGCGAAGCGAAAACAAATCTGCGGATGCGTTAAGCAAGCTTGCATCGTTAGCCTTCACCCACTTGGGAAAGGACATCCGCGTTGAACTCCTTGGAGCACCATCAGTCCCGCACAAGGAAATTTGTGTCATTCAAACCGGCACGAAAACATGGATGACACCAATCATAAATTACCTTGCGGCGGGTATACTACCAGAGTCAAAGACACATGCAAGAAAGATACGCTGTAAATCACTGAACTATCAATTTGTTGATGACATACTTTAAAGGCGTAACTTTCTTGGCCCACTCCTCAGATGCGTTGACGACCAAGATGCCGATTACCTCCTAAGGGAAGTACACGAAGGCATCTGTGGAGTACACGCAGGTCCACGCGCAGTTGTAGCTAAGCTAAACAACGCGGGATACTTTTGGCCGGGGATGCATACGGATGCGCTGGCCTACATCAGAAAATGTAGGTCCTGCCAGCTCTACGCACCCAACACGCATCGCCCGAATAACGAACTTGTTCCAGTCACTTCTTCATGGCCATTTCAGAAGTGGGCCATCGATGTGACAGACCCATTTCCCACAGCAGCAGGGAACGTTCAGTTCCTAGTGGTAGCCATCGACTACTTCACTAAGTGGATAGAAGCAAAACCCTTAGCCCAAACAACCGCAAAACATATCAAAAAATTTATTTGGGAATTTATTATTTGACGTTTTGGACTTCCACAGAATTTGGTGAGCGATTACGGCACCAACTTTGCTGACCAGAAGCTACAAAAGTGGCTGAAAGAACTTCAAATCACCCACACCTTTACCTCAGTGGCACACCCGCAGGGTAATGGTGAGGTGGAAAGAGCAAACAAGAGCATCGTCGACGGCATAAAGAAAAGACTCTTAGAGCATAGATCCGGCTGGGTGGACGAAGTTCCACATGTCATTTGGGCGAACAGAACGCTGAAAAAGGCAAGCACGGGCGAAACCCCGTTCAGCCTCACCTATAGCACTGAAGCCATGGACCTGGTCGAAATTGGCCTACCCTCACCAAGAGTCATAACTCAACTAGAAGACAATGATGCGGAAAGACGGTTAGACCTTATGCTAACCGAAGAACGCAGAGACTTAGCCGCATCGCGTGAAGAGAACTACAAGCGACAAATGCAAAAGTACTACAACACGCGGGTAAAACTCTGCAACTTCAATGTCGGAGACTACATACTGCGTAACAACGAGGCTTTGAACCAAGAGCGCCCAGGAAAGTTGGCCCCGGTCTGGGAAGGGCCATACATCATTAAAGAAGTTTTGGAAAAGGGCGCATACTGGCTCGAAAGGATTGATGGTACCCCCATCCCAAGAACATGGAATGGAGCTCAATTACGCAAATGCTACATGTAGATCAATTCCAAACTTGTAAAGAAAAGGCCTAGAGCCACTTCTAATGGAAATGATTCTCCTTTCACATTGTGTTGATAGCCTTATCTTTATACTTATGAACTGACCACACTGATATGCCGGTGTTCACCGCATAAATGTGGGAGGAAGTAAGTCGTTGCGTGTGGAAAGCGGTACAACCCGCATAAACACAAAAACAATAAATATTTCTAAGGGGATGATGAGGAAAACCTTCACGCAGGTCAGATATAGGTAAAGTTTGGTCATCCTACTAAGTGAAAGTGGCGGTTCTATCCGCACAATCATAATAGAGGAAACAAAACATTAACCTATTATCCGATACGCGCCGAAAGGTTAACTTATTCAAAACACTTAGAAAATTGCTAAGTTAAACTAAAATATGCATGAGCAAATCATATAATGTTTACAAGGCAAGGCGTTAACAAAATATTTATATTCACAATAAGAGTTCAAACATTACAAAAATGGCTAGGTATCTACCCGCCTACAAAATACAAATCTATCCTAACGGTTGGAAGGAATCTCAAGATTCAAGCTTCGGGACCACTCCCTCCAAACCCACTTGAACCCGCACCATCAGTTGGCTGCGACTGTTCGAGGAAAGCTTTGAGAATAGCTAGCCCGTCATCAGCAGCAGCAATTTCGTTCACCTTCTCCACAACCGGATGCGGGAAGGCAGCATACTGGTTTACAGCTTGGTCGTAGGCAGCTTCAGTGTCCACATCGTGTAGAGGAAAGTTGGAAGGCGGAATGCCCTTCTCAGCAAATCCTAGACCAAGCAAGAAACCAGCTTTCTCCCCATCCTCATGAGAAGCGTTGAGGGCTGCACTCATGGCATCGATGTGTTCGCGAAAATCCGATGCACAACCTACAAAAAAAAAATAATAAATATATATATAAAAAAAACTTTTCTAAGTATAAAGAAAAGCGTAAAGCCAAAAAAAAAAAAATTATGGAGCTATGCATACCTGAGGCAACGCTTCTCGCAGAAGCCGCTCCATATTTGTCAGAGCCTCTTGAAGGGTAGCTTGAGCTTGATCGCGGGCGCGTTCGGCTTCATTCTTGTTGAGGTTGGCAAGCAACACATCCTTAGCAGCAGCCTCTTCAACGCCCTTAAGCTTGCGCTCAGTGCGATCAAGCATACCCTTCTGATCCAGGAGCTCTTGGAGCTTCTTAGCATCTTCTAAAGTCAAAGCATCATGAGCCTGCTGAAGCTTCTCTAGTTTGGCTTTGAGCTCTTCGTTCTCAGTGTGCAGAGGCTCAGCAACGGCTTCAGCTTTGGTGGCCCTCTCGGTCGCATTACGCGCAGTTTCCTTGGCCAATCTAAGCTGTTCGTTAACAGCTTGGGTAGCCTTGGAACGGGCCTCATGCCTGGCCTGAATCTCGACCTCAAGGTCCTTGAAGGCCTTCTCCTTCTCCGCAGCGGTGGCAGCAAGCCTCTTGTTCTCCTCCCGCAATGCTCGCGCCTGAGCCACTTCCAGGCTACGCGCAGTCTTTAACTTGTCGTTTTCACGACAAAGTAACTCGACGCACGGCTGCATCCGGGCAAGGAGGATTCTGAGCTCATTGGACAACCTGCCCTCTTGGTAGCTAGCCATTGCCTCCCCCAACGCACCGCTTGGGGCGGCATGGCGCGCCCAGTCGACGCAGTCAGCAGCCGTCCGGAGGGTCGTTCCCCGGCGGATATTCCACCGTGGAGCATACACCTCATTGGAATCCGAAACTGCAAAAACAAAAAACAGTTAGGAAAAAATTGATAAAAATGGATAATAGGCCAAAATAACCCCACGCACCTGTAGGGTCGGTAACAGGCCGGTAGCCGCCAAACACATCACCCGAACCTAGAGGATATCCATCCAAGAGGTCAAGGAGATGGGAAGGAGGCAAAGATTGGACCCCCTCAACAGAGGTAAGTCTAGAGGTCCCAACCCCAAACATACCTGAAGAACCGGCCATGGAAGAGATAGTCGCTGACACCGGAGGGGGCATGGTAGAAGCCACCGTGGTAGAGACCATCGGAGGTAAACTCATTGGAGATGAACTCACAACCGTGGTCGCCGCTGCGGAGGAGCTCGCAGAAAAAGTCACCGCCGGCCCAGTGAAGGATGTGGTAAAGATGGCACTGACGGCCGGCGGAGATGACGTCATAACTGGAACAGTTGCTTCAACAGTATGAGCAACTGAACCAGCACCGGAAACAGGCGCAGCCGCCTGGGTCATCGCCTCGGATAGGTTGACCAAACCTACCGTCGTGGGTCCTGAACTGCTCCCTTCCGCACCGCTCTCAAAAGTGGATAAGTCCACTCCTGCATGAAGAGAAGATATTAAAACAAAGGCGGAAGGAAATGCGGAAAAGATGAACAAAAAATATACTTACTGGCTTTCTTGATCCTGAAAGACCTAACAGGTGGAGATAGACCCGATGGGACTGGCCTCTTCACGCCAGTCTCCGTCACAACGTCTGGTGGCTCGAAAGCGACAGTTGTCTCAACCTCTGAGACAAGGGTCTCGCCACCACCACCAAGGTTCCCCGCCGCCTCCTCACTCTCAGTCTCGGAATCAGACTGATTCCCCAGGTCGACGACGGAAGCAACCTTCGCTTTGCCCTTCCCGCCAGCAGCCTTCTTCTTCCTCACAAAGAAGGGCCAATCTGCGGATTCCTCATCAGAAGATGACAAAATCAGAGGAATTCCAGCAGAAGTTTGAGCATGAAGAGGACGAGGATTGAAGAACTTATTACCTGGCCGAGTGGCGCTTAGGATCTCATGACCTGCCGGATAGACTTCTACGAACCTATCCGCAGTTTTCTCCAAGATAGGCAACTCGTTCTCGTCAAGATCACGAGTACCCAACCGTGCGGGACCACCAGTCTCTCGCGGATGCAAGAGCGATTGTAGGTCGTTCCCCTCTGAAATAAAAAAGATAATGTTAGAAGAAAAACCCTAAACCAACACAAAAAATGGAGCATACCGTAAGGAATAGAGCTCAAACCGTATTCAAGGACGATGGGTATTTGTGGCGTCCCAGACCCAGCATCCTTCCACACGCGGCTCATCCCGAGCATAACCATCCCAGACTCCGCGAAGCGATAAACCGGAGTCTGGATCTGGGAGATCTTGGAGAACCACTCCGCCTCCTGGTAATTGGAGGCGTGAAGGTTAGGGAGCGCCCTCCCGTTCTTGAACGTCATCGCGATGGGGACGACGTGAGCGGAGATGAAGAAAAACTCCCGCTTCCAAGAACGAAGACTACGCTCGGTAGCGCAAATCTTCAACCCCTTGATCCGAGTAACCAGGGTATACCAACCCTGGATGCACCTCCAGGAGTAGAAGGTCATCAGGCGGTCAACGCGGGGCTCGATGTCCAGAATGCGGCACACCCATTCAAAATGACGAACCTTAGCAATCGCCATCAGGTGCACCTCCGTCAAGTGTACTCCGTGTTTCTCCAAAACACGGTATACGAACTTCGTTAATGGGAATATGAAGAACGAGGCGTAAACCCCTATCTTGCCCTTAGGGGCATCATACACCGTCTGGTGGGGCTCCGGAAACTCAGGCTCATAAGGCTCGAGCATGAACTTCTTGACGATATAGTGGTATAAATCGACAGAAAGAGTACACTGGCACTCGCCAGCAGTACTCTTATCGTCCTTATCAGACGTGGACGTCGGGTTCTCGAGGTATACATCGGACTCCTCGACGTTTACCTCGGGATCATGAGTAGAAGACGACATTTTTTAGATAAAGAGCGATTTCAGGAGAATGCTCGACGGAAAAGATAAGTATTCGCCGGAAATCGCTTAAAAGGGAAAGAAGAGTGAAGTGAAGGTATGGGATGAGATGCACCCTCTACCCCCTTATATACTCATAGCAATGAATGCGATGAATTTAATGTGGAGGAGAGAGAGAGCGCGGGTGCAATGAAACGGCGACACGTGTGGATAAAGCAAGCTGACAACAGGTGTCAGGATGGCGCGTGACAAGAAACTCGCGCCCACGCGCCTAAAAAAGCGTCCTGATTGACCACATGCTGTCACGTCGTCATAACTTCCTGCACATCCTGAAACCGTCAGAAGACGCCAACGTCCCTTCAGCCGTTTGGACTGTCCTTATCCTTTCACCAACTTTTCGAATTTCAGAAATATTCAAAAAGATTCAAAAATAAGAAGGAATATACCCCCTTACCTTGGAAAACAAGAAACCATAAGACAAGTGAGGGTACAGTGTCAAGGCGAAACCCTTCACATACTTAGCACTTGCAGGGAATTGAAGCCAAGATACCTTGGAAAACAAGGAACCGTAAGACAAGTGCGGGTACAGTGTCAAGGCGAAACCCTTCACATACTCAACACTTGCAGGGAATTGAACCCAAGAAGGATCTTATGGGCCATGCTTACAGAAAGAGAAATAACACCTCCGCATGGCGGGAACGTTGAGAACTAGATTGTTTGAAGCTTCAAGGTGGAATTGGTGGTTTAACATAACTGATCACTATGTCCAAAACTACCAAAACCTCGTGAAGAATCTATTCAAGTGAAACTCAACGCTCCCGACTTGCGAAGAGGTTAAACACCTACCCGCATCATAACCAAAGATCAGGCAGAAAAGTCGGGAATTTCTGCAAGTGACATTAGGAAAACTGCGGGAAGAATCTCCACGGAAAACCTTAAAAAACAAAAACCCCTCTTTAAAACCCCTTGCTTAAAGTCCAAAAGTTCACCTCACTTGATTAACAATTAATGAGAAGAACAATGGACTGGGGGGACTTGAAGAGGTAGGTCCCCGCAAAGCCCAGTTGGACCCGCAAGACACACCTTGAAGAGGTACGTCTGCGCAAAGACCAGCTGGTTCCGCAGGACCCACCATGCTCAGAGATGAAGACCTTACACGCAGTAAGCCAGCTGTTCCCGCAGGAAAGTCTCCCTTGGTACAGTACCCTACCTGTTCCCGCAGCTGTGGGTACAAGCCAAGAAGGAAGGCTACCCGCACTAACAGTAAGGCTACACGCTTAAGGCACTAACTCATACTTCAGCAATGTCACCTGAGGAAAGAATGAGCAAGGCGGGAATATTCCCGCCCAAAAGAGCCAGTTCGTACGCTTCTGGAAGATCTTTTGTACTATACCTGCCAAGGTATGGACAAAATAGACAAGATCTGACAAAAGCAGCCCATGAACCAATCACAGGGTGACAGCTCACCGACAATAGTACGAGGAGGAGCACGCTCTAGTACAAAATGTCACTATCAGCCGCTGCCTACCCACCAACTCCCATCGTGGCACGTATGTAGCCCGTAGTTGGTGGAAAAGGGATATTATATACAGCTGGCCGTACCTGCTTGGAAACCTACCTTCGGCTATAAATACTCCAACACCTTGGAACGGTATCATCATCTTATCTTCTCTAGCTATTTCTCTCAATATACACTTATATTCAGAGCAATCTAGTCTGATTCTCACGCCGGAGGGTGGTCACAAGGAGGAACCCCCCCCTTCTCAGTGACGAGCTCACGGTGTCTGTTTCGCAGGTCGAGAAGAACAACCATCTTTGCCGGACCTAACCCTCGTGGGAAACATCTACTTAACCCTAAGATTATCCTTAATCTGCCGGGGACATTTAGTGTTTCTTCAATTTCATTAGTTTTTGTTTGATAAATACTAGAAATTAGATTTAGAGTCGGATTCAAAATATAAATCTTTGTAAAGAGTTCCAGTGTGGTTGTATTTTCGGTTTGTTAATAGAAGAAAAGGAAAACGAGTTGTTCAATATCGGTTGGTTTCGTGTTTGACTTCGAGCTTGGTTTTCAACAATTTGGGTTCAAATACGAAGAAATTTGATTAGCTTAATTCAAAAATAAATAAATTTAATGCAGCTGTTGAAGCGTTTGATGTGGTCGATTGTACAAAGTTACCGAAAACAGTGGTGTTGGCTTGAACACTAGAGGTGGGTTTGAAACTTAAGAAATAAGAACTAAATAAATAATAATGGTAATAATAATAATAAATACAATTAATAAAATAATAATATTATATTTTAATACATTACATAACAATATAACATCGTATTACAATACACAATATCATATTATATCATATTACATTGCATTACGTTATATTACCTTTGAAATGCATATATCATATGACACTTGTGGGATTTTTCTTTTTATCGATCCTTTTCACACGACTAGAAGATTATATCATATTACATTGCATTATGTTATATTAACCTTTGAAATGCAATATGACACTTGTGGGATTTTTCTTTTTTATCGATCCTTTTCACACAACAGAAGATTATATCATATTACATTGCATTACGTTATATTACATTTGAAATGCATATATCATATGACACTTGTGGGGTTTTTCTTTTCATCGATCCTTTTCACAACTAGAAGAGAGACTAAGCTGATTGATACATCTAAATCTGTTGCAGAAAACCAGAAAGAAAAAGATCATCTTCACATCAGGCGCGCCTTACACAGCATCACCTGCTGCTTCAGTTTCAGCTCTAAAAAAGTAATTTACATCTTCATTTTAGTTACATTTTTTATTTCACTTGCTGCCCCTTTCTGGGTTTGTAATGGATTGTAAATTTTAGCAATTGGGTATTTTCTTTTATGTTTCTGTTATGTTAATTGATCAATTTGGGTTTCTTGAGAGGGCGTTAAGTTGAGGAAGTACTTCGCATTATTATACGTTAATTGGTCTTAATTGTTTATATTCAAAATTGGTCATTTAGGGCTTTTTTTTGCTTCATTATATGTGCTTTTGTTTTATATTGTTTCTAGCTTGTAAATGGATGAGTCTATAACAATTTACCAAGTTAAACTTGTGAATTTTTTTCTTGTAACATTGGTCCCTTTGGGTGAATTTTTCATTAGGAAGTTAATTGCAACCTTTTTTTTGCCTGTCTACAACTTGCATAGATTAAATAGATTACATGGCGGAAGACGGGAACGTGCCAGTTTTTGTAGACGATTTGGATGAAGAAAATGTTGACGGAGATCAAAATTTTGATGATATTATTCATATGGTCAGTCTAATTTCACTTGTTTTTTTTCCACTATTAAGTTACCAATATTGTACTTTTTAATGTAAGATTATTCTGTAATTTGACGTTAGATGTAGTTTTATACGATTACTATACATATCAAGTTTTTAATGTTTAATATCTTACAAAGGTGACGGATACGTCTTCTTCTCAAGCAAGAAGTGGGAAAGATATTCAGGGCATTCCCTGGAATAGATTCAATGTAACAAGGGAACAAGAAAGGCGAAAAAGGCTCAAACACTATAGAAACTTTGAAAACATTCATTATACCGTCGATAAAGTACAGTACAATTGCTTGTAAATATATAAAAAAAATTACTCTTTCCACATTCGATATCATGACAACATTTTATGTCTGCAGAGATACAAACAAAGGCCAAAGGGTGGTAGATACATGAGTTCTTTCACAACTTAAGAGCAGTGAGGCCTACAATCTTTCATTTTCAAGTTTGTACCAATACTTTTGTTCCTTAATCACGTGGTTTCTATTAATCATCCGTAAAAAAATCGTGTGTTGTTTTTCTACACATTACGTATTGTGTACAGTTAAGGAACCTGGCATGGGCCACTTCAAAGCACGATGTTTATCTTATGTCCAACCACTCGATTATGCACTGGTCTTCAATTACAAAAAAGTTAACAGAAACCGTTAATTTCTTTGGGCGCGTAGCGCCTACTGAGGTACTATAATGTTGATCATAAAATTCTAACCTTTCTGTTATGTTAATTTAAATCTTATTGATACTTAATTTGGTCCACAGAAACATGAGGGAAGTTTGTCGGAGGGATTTACGCGAACTCTGATTAGCACATTCGCAGTCAATGACGGTTTTCTGGTTGCAGGAGGTTTTGGTGGAGAGCTTGTTTGTAAGGTAATTTGATTGTATCTTGAATTGCCTACCTGATTATTTATAGCCTTTGCCTCGAATGATTATCTCTCTTGAACTGCCATGAAATATCTTGAGATTAATCAACTAAATCCAAAATATCTAAATAGCGGGGCAATGTAAACATCCAAACAATATTAAAATTTATGACATATACATATATAGTTGACATGATGACATCTCTTTATTTTATGTCTGATTTTCTCTGTTGTAATCTGCATGTGTTATTAAATGATGCAGAGATTGGATAAAAAGGGAGTCAGCTTTTGTACAAGAACAAGTCATGAAGGCATTAATGGCATAACAAATGCAATTGAGATATACAGTAACTTGAGGTAACTAATAAGTTATGTAAATATATGCTATAAAACATATTATTGTCTCTGTGAATGTGTTGACAACTCTTGTCACATTGTAGCAGTGGAATGCGTTTTATGGCATCAAACAACGCTTGTGGTGTGATGGAATATGAGCTGGATGGATTTCAGCGTGTGAATCATTTCCGATTTCCCTGGACGGTGAATGTGAGTTTCTTAAAATGGGTGGATGGACGGGTTTGGTCATGTGTCAAAACAAGCAAACACTTTCACGGAAGATTTTAAATATAAACGATAGTAGAATATTAAATGCATTTGAATATGCTTCGTATGACGTTTAATCCATTTGAGATTACCCAAATAACTCATTTGTATACCTTTGCTTGTTG